>NC_135692.1:11169769-11358520 GCF_964276395.1 Gasterosteus aculeatus | reverse complement strand
GCGGTTAGTTCGGCCACAGCAGCGGAGAGCCAACAGTCGCAGAGCCCCGAACAGAACAATGTGTGCGGTCGAGCTCGATGAGGCACGCTGGGTCAGTACCAGATGGTAGCTTCTCTCTGGAAGCTACAACCCCAGATACAAGATATACGCTTTGTGCTCAAGATGGAATACGCTGATTTCATCACTGACTCAAATGGCACGCACACAAACGCACGCTCGCACGGTTTCCCTGTGGCTGTAACGGCCATTTGTGTAACACGGAACGTAACAGGAGACGAGATAACCCAACTGATCCATTAGGCGGCCCGATGTGCTGCGATGAAGAGTCGAGCGCGGCGCGCTTTTCCGCAGGCCGCACGAGCGACAAGGGGCTTTTCCGTTATCACGGTGGTCCCCCCCACGGTAGTTATTGCGGCTCTCCCATCCCCCGACCCCCCCCTCACCCCCTCCTCCCCTGACCCCCCCCCACCCCCTTTGCCCTCAGCTCTCATCAGGCTCTTACATCTCCAAAGAAACCAAGGGCAGGAGCGGAGGAGGTATTGCAAATCACATTACGGGACATGAAATTAATCCAGCCTCCCCAAACATTTGGCCTTCACACAGTTCAACCTTGAGACTGCTGCCCCCCCCCCCCCCCCCTCCCCTCCATTAGATCCAAAAGACTGAGTCAGACATTACACCAACGGCTCTGCCGAAGTGACTATTGAACAGGATCCTTGAATATGTTGTCATTTCATCTTCACTGACGTCTGTTTCATAATGTAACACACACAATGAGGGGGGTCGCTTTTACGTCCCAAAAGGCCGCTTCCTCCTTAAGATAACAAAAGCCTTTTGTGCTTGCCTTTGAGAAATCCTCGGTGGATTATGGAAAGCCCGTTTTTTCGCGAGCGCATCAATTAACGTGCATTAAATGGAAAGTCGTGGAAGATAATTAATAAGTCTAATTGCTGGACACGGAAAAAACCTTAACGCGAGCGCGACTGGTCACGCCATCGCCATCGGGGACTAATGTACCAGCGTCACTTTGACCTTTTTTTTTTTACACGCCTAAAAGACAGCGTACCATTACACGGCCTCCTCACTCTCCTCTGATGCAGAGTGCTGCGAGGTAAAAAACGCACAGCACAGAGCGCCTGTTACATCCAATCCAATAACCGCTGAAAAAGTCCTGAAACCGCACGGGGTTCAGCTGCGCCGTTTCATTCAGAATAAGTGCTTCCGTCTGTGTTAGGGAATACTGTGGATCTGTTATGCGGGGCCCTATCTCGGGATCTCGTCCCTTTGTGACGCCGCAGAGAACGGCGCCGGCTCGGGGTCCCGCGTTAAAGCATTAAAAAGACGTTCACGGATCCAATTATCCTTTAACCCCCGCGGATCTCCAGAAAACACACAATCGCTGACACTGTCAAAGAAATTATAGCAGCGGGGGGGGGGGGGGGGCGAAAAACCTGATAGCCCCCCCCCCCCCCCCCCCCTTTACACATGCATACTCTTCAATGTGCTAAAAAGATGGAGAGGGCTTTAGGAGGAAGGAGAAACAAAGAAACGGGAACGACGAGCAAAGTCAATGTAGCATCTTCTGAGGGTTCTGAGTGTGACGCCTTCACGAGGGCCGAGAGGAACCCGCCGCAAGAAGTACCCGGCCTGATCGCTTCACAGTCCTACCTCTCTATGTTTTTTTTTTTTTGATTTCACCACCAGCTTTTTAACTAAATCAATCCTTGCCTTTGGTTTGGAGATAATGAGCGCGTTTCGGCCGGGCTCCGAGTGAACACCGCTGCTTCCGGGGGCCCCTCGGCTCCACGTAGTCACGTCACGCAGACCCTTTTGAGGAAAGGCAGGAAAAAAAAAAAAAAAAGCAGTTTTACCCTTCGGAGACCAATTAAAAACACACACTCCAAATTGACCTAAAAGGAGCACGGCGAGGCATTCATTTACGGCGCGGCGCGCTCTACGTCGCCTCACTCGCTGCAGGAATCATTCCCAATTGTATTCAACTCTGACGAACAAACAATCTCATCCGAGTGGTAAGATTCAGTGTGAGGGGGGGGATCCATCTCATCTATGCAGGATCAAAGACTTTATCCGGAGGTAGACGTACCAACGCACGCCCTCAGATTCATCCAAAGGGACACAGAGGCAGGATTTAGCCGCTCAGCAGCACAGTATGCGTGAGTATTAGATCATTATCATTATACTTTCTCTGCTGTAAGACTTGTTACAAAGGAAATACCTGCATATAGAGAGCTGTTTGCTTTATTGTATAACCACAACGCAATGCAGGGTTACATTACTGTATTATGCCTAAGGGCTTCTTCTACTTATGATCAAACTAACGTTAGTTTATGACTAATGAATACCGCGATTATCGATAACCGCATTTATTGTTTTGAGTAGAAAATGTGAATGTTTGAAAAAACTCCAATACAACTTCCCAAAAGTCCAGGGTCACTTCTGCTCATCTGGTCCAAGCGAAAAAAGACCGTGCGAAAGAGAAAAGCAGCATATCTTTGGAATTAAGAGGTTAGAACGAGGAGATGTTCAGCGTTTTAGTCGATGAATGAAGTTAATCAATTAGCAAAATTGCAGATTCAATTTCCATCGGTCACTTACTTTGAGCCCTGAAACCTGTTAAGAAGACAAACTGGAACTGGAATCTTGCCCGTGACATATTTGGTGCGCGGGGGGACCCTGAAACATGCTCCGTCTCCCTTTTCGTGGCACTTCCAGGAACGCCGACCTCTATAAATCCCTTCTAATGGTCGGCGGCGAGGGAACTTTTTAACGCAGAACTTAGCAGCCACTGTTATTCACCCATAGAGCGGCCCTCGGGATGATGGATGGTAATAAATATTGCACGGGGCTAACAGGGCCCCCCCCCCCCCCCCCCCCCCGCCCCCCCGTCAATTGCCTTGAGTGATAGGGTGCTGCTCGGCAACCACGGGAGAGGATGGCAGAGGGCAGCCTCTCCACGGGGTCGACTAACTGAGTCTGTCCAATTTCCTCTCCGGAAAATACGACAGTCCCCATTCACCGTCTCAAAATGGGGGAAGGTGAGCGGGACGGGAGGGACGGCGGTTGTGGGGGGAGGGGTGGTCCTGCTGAAGTAATTTGACACAATCTCTTACTTATGAATGGCAAGTTTGTTTGGCCATGAATGAAGAATTGACAAGGGGAAGAAGAACCCAAAAAATAGATGCAGTGTGCAGCGGTAATGATGGGGGATGTACCTGGCGTGCAGGGTGGTGGTGGAGGGAGGGGGTGGGGGGGGGGAGACACTGCTCCGTTTTTGTGACCGCCCCCCCCCCCCCCCCCCCCGCTGCACTTAGTGACTGGAACCGTTTTTATGGCGCTTTCGGACAAGGGGGGCCCCTGTTGTGCCGAGCTGCCCACCATCTTAACAGCTCCCTTGACAATGGCCGACACCAGAGCAGATGTCCAAGCTGCACACATCTGTAGCGGCCTTATATCCCTTCAGACCCCCCCCCCTTTCCGATACACACACATGGGCGCCCGGACAAAGAGCCGCTTTACCAAGGTCATCCCCTCATCAGCTCTCCAGCGTCAGAAAATAAATGATTATCTTGTTGTTAACTTTGCTGTGCTGTTGCTAATAAGATCTCTCATGAAAATCCAACACTCGTCCCGTTCTCACCCGATCAAAGGAATCAGTTAATTAATTATCCCAACGATGTGTATGAATACTTTGGCGTGTGTAATTAACACGTTAACACACAGCAATTAGCGGATCATTCAAACACTGCCGGCGCGTAGCAGTGGCTGCAAACACCGCTCTCCTGACCGCTTATTCAAGTCCACGCAGACGCCGCGGCGTTAAACCCTCACTGCAAACATCAGCAACTATGAACAAGAGCAATTAGGCGGAGTAAAATGCAGCAGAGCGTCCTGGAGGGGAGAGGGAGAGGGGGTGGGGGGGGGGGACTACAAAAATAAATCTATCCTTATTACTCCAGTGATTTTACAAAGTCACATGCTCGGAGCCTGCAGGGAGAAACGTGGGGGCTTCGGGTTCCACTTGTATTTCACTCACTGAACAAACAGGAGACGGCAGAAGGATGAAGCTCTTATCTCCGCCCGCTGTCTTTGCCAACATGCAGATCCGCAGCTTTCCACGCTCAACTACAAAAGCCTTTTTATAGCTGGGATTCCTCGAGGCAAAATGTAATCAAATGCAGGTGTTTGATCCACTGCTTTAATCGCTTGTACGTCCCTGGGATGGAAAAGGAAGAAGAAGAAGAAGAAGAAGAAGTTTAGGAAGCCTCTGATCCTCATGTACTCGGTGTGCGGCCGAGTATTTAACGTCCTGTGAAATTGTGCCATAGAACAAATGCACGCGTGAGGTCAGCGATGCAGCTCGGACAGCAGATGTGCTCCACCCCCCCCCCCCCCCCCAAAAAAAAAAAAACAGAAAGATGCTCCGCTAAGCAGCGGCAAACGGCGCGCGGAAGATTACACAGGATGACGTCTTTCCCGACACTGTTTTCCTTTAAACGCTCAGTCACGGGGGGGAGTGGGAGGGAGGGGGGTCAAGAGTGAGGTATTAAGAAGATTTATGAGCAAATAGCCTCAATGGAGAGCATAGACACACACACACACACACACACACACACACACACACACAACACATGTACACACGCGCGCGCACAACTCCGCCAGCAACACTCCGTAGCTACGGGAAGAAAAACAAAAAAAAACACAATACGGTGCCTTAGACCGAATACCGTCGGGATGCAAAGGTGAAGGGGGAGTTGGGGGGGGGGCACTGGTGGTAGCAGCGGGGGGGGGGGGGGGGGGGGGGAACGCGGGCTATTTCGCGTCTGAACATTTGACAGTTACGACAGGTTTATTTACGTGGTCAGAAATGATGTCCGCGTGCGCGTGCAGGCTGCAAACCCACCCGACCATTCCCCCCGACCCCCCCCTCCACACACACCTCCCATCTTCATGGCGCAGTAAGGTGGACACACATGGCCAAAAAAGAGAAGCTCGTATGCGGACCTGACAGCCGGCGGCTTACTCTAAAAATGCCAAAGAAATGGAAAGAAATAGAAGAAATAACTGCATTAAACGTGGGGGCGACGGCGTCGCTGCTGAAATGCGGTCTTACCTGGACGAATGGCGTCTGGTCGCAAGTTGAGAAGCCGACTTTTTCTTTTTTTTTTTGTTCTTCTCTTTTAGGCACACGTCGTCGGCAGCGGCGGCGGCATCATCCGCTTCGGGGGGGGGGTTCGTGGGAAGATTTGGAGTAATTACGCCGATTCCACCTTTTTAATCCTCCGTGCGCTACAAGAGCGGTTTCTTTTAAAAAAAACAAGAAAGAAAGAAAGCAAAAAGAAAGATGGGAAGCGACGGTCGGGTAGAGGGGAGGGGTTTCCTCGCGCGCGGGGGGGGGGGGGGGGGGTGTGTGCGGCTACAATGTGTCACACGCGTCCTCGCGTCCGTCTAACTGTTTCACTGCTTTATTTTTCACCCCTCTCCCTTCCTCGCTCACTCTCACTCTCTCTCTCTCTCTCCCTCCCTCCATATCTCTCTCTCCCTCTCCCTCCCCCTCTCTCTCTTTGGCTGTAGTCACACTAACTCTCCTTTTTCTATCAAGGCGGGGTCTCGGGTCGTTTAAACCAATGACATAAACCAAGAAGAAGAACCCCTCCTCATCCTCCCTCCTGCACTACGAATATTTCGTTTACAAGTTCTTATGACATCTTATGATGTTTAAAAGGTCACAAAAGGTGACTAAATCCTAAAGAAATAGTTCTTGACCGTATATATTTAGCCATGCAGATATTTGGGTTTGTGCTTCCTCTTTCATTTGATGGCGTTTCACGTTAGAACTGTGAGCTCTGTGGATTATTTCGATCAAGTACGACGATCTTTCCGGAAAGACTTTTTGCTTTCGGGATTTTAAAGCTTGCCTAATTAAAGTGTTTACGTGAACGATTTGTCATTTGATAACGCGTCACTCTGCAGTCCTCTGGACTCAACGGACCGATTTTACATCGTTTTTTTTGGGGGGCCTTTTTTCCTCAATTCGGTGGCGTCACAGCAGAGTGTATTTCCTGACATTGAGAGCGAGCCGGATGACCACAAAGTGAAGCTACAGGCGTTGCGATTACTATGGATTTCAACCTGTGGGCCACCATGTCACTATAATTCAATTCAATCCCTGCATGGACCAATGAGACATGCCAGTTCACCTCCAGGGCAATACTGGGTGCACTTGAGCAAGGCACCAGACTCCTAAACTGCCCCCTGCATCTTAATCCTGATACAAAGATAGATTAAATGTTGGGTTTTACGATAAACCTGATTACATTGATGAAGGTAAACTAAAACGGCCATCGTTTGGCCTATTTGCTTGTATCTAACAAGCCTGTAATGTCTCCACGTGGAAATATGAATGTGTCCGTGCTGCTCGTGTCAGCAGTGAATCTATAATTCCTGCTATTCCTAGTATTCCTGTACTTTATAAGGACCTGTTCAAGGCTGTTTGACCCTTTCAGATCTGACATATAATCAATGATTCACCTTCAAATTCATCACAGCGGTTCACCGCTGACGGAAAGCTCGTGAAGCAATACACCTTGTGGTTGTGAGTATACGCGCCTACGTGTCCTTTGTTGGGTAAGAACACATGTTAGGAGTTTGTTTGAGTCCTCCGCGGGGATTATTCTGCATGTAGCGGCGTGGCTTTTGCTAACGGCACGGCGATTTGATTTTAGCGGCGCTAAAAATAGCTTGACTGAGTTGCCCATGCCGGACTCCGCCATGCTGCGATTGATTTTGATGAGGCCTCTACGGTGAAGCACGTGGCCTTCCAGTACTTTGCCCCTTTTTCAAAACTTGTGGAGCCGCATTGATCCACATGATTGCACTAATCCATGAGGGGCTTTCCCCTGATATGCATTTGGAAGAGTGGCCCAGCGAGAGATTCATGCGACCACGCTGGCTTTCGATGTTTCATATTGTGCAGCTCGCTTTGTCACTACGTGAGGTCCACTAATTGGCCGCGGATTGTGTCAGAAGTGCCACTCAGGGTGCTCAGTGATGTCAATTATGTATATCTAATGTTTGGCTTTTCATTTCTATATCCTGCCCGGCCTCCATATGCTCCAGTATTGATCTGTCCATCAACAATTGTCCGACACCCCTTTTCGGAACACTGGCTAAAAAGGCGACCGTGTAGAATCTTACGGGCATGATTTTATTGATGTTTGGGTTATACTTGACACAAATCCAAGTTGGTGATTTCAGACACAGCTCACATTGGGAATCAAAGGAAAAGACAGCTATCTTGCGAGGGCAGCAACATGAGGATTGCCTGCGAGGCGCTGTCTTCTTATGCGTTGCAAAAAAAAAAAAACGGTGCACCATGTTGAGAAACACAAAAGCAGCTAATTTAATCTATGTGAAGGAAAGAGAAGAAATCGCTTCCACTCCCACTGCTCATATGCTCTTTGAGTATATTATGTTCCCTTAAGTCAGATCTGGAGTTGAATCGAGCCAGCAATTATAAGTCATCAGTCTTATCATTTTTAACAAAAGAATCATCCTTTTCACCAGTTGTACTCTAAGATCAAAACGCTGGTGTTTAGCATAGAGATTATATATCCTACATGCAGAGGCCACACTCATTCCAGCGGTGTATCAACATAAAACATCTCCGTGGATATGGAGAGGAGCCTGGAGTGTTGAAGAGATTTGCGCCGTCCTATTAGAAGAGGAGGTATGGGTCCAGTGTGGCGCCATATCAGACCTTTTCCACGCTGAACTCTGACCCCCCAATCTCCATACTGCACCCTCTGGAGAGTAGACACACATCTAACAATCCCCATATACATTATTGAAAGCACATCACCCCCGTGTTTCTTACATGGGCTGGAATTAGTGTTCTGGAGTCGGCTACAACGACTACGTCGCATTAGAATGCAAGGGGCGATTTAATTCATGTTTCAAGGGGTTTTTTTTGTTTCTTTTTCATGCTGCGTGGGTGTTTGGTCTGGGGGTTTTTTCAGTTCCCTCGTATACCTCCGTGGCTTCCCCCACGTCATTCTTCTCCCGCCCTGCAGACTTATGAGAATGGCGTTTCTCTCCTCACTCTGCTCGGGCACTATTTTGATGCACCGCTCAAAGCTACACTTTCCATTTCTTGGTAAGATACGACGATTGAATTTCTCTGGTCTTTTTTTTTTTTTTTTGTTGATGTAGGAAAAAAAAAACGGTAGCATGAACACCACAGCATCGTAGGGCAGAGGAGCATTTGACTTTTTTAGTCGTCTCCATTGTTAATCGCAGCATGACCCTGGCAATGCCCCCCCCCCCACCCACACACACACACACACAACCCCTCTCTTCAAAACCCGCCTCACATGCATGCTGCACACACACACACACAGTCTGCCCTGTTTTGCTAATGAGGTGACTAGGCTTCACCGTGCCGGGATATAAAAGGGGGGGGGGGGGGGGCAGTGAACGGCTCAAAACCTGCTTGAACTTGTGAAATAGGATTGACACCACACTCAAAATGAGCTCCCACCATGAAGGAACAGCAGACTGAAGCCCCCCCCCCCCACCCTCCAGGAGGCTAAGTTGAATCAATTCTCCTAATGATGTTTGCAATTTAGAAAGGCTAATGACATGCACTATGAACTGGAAGATTATGTCTAGGAGAAGCCTCTTAGAGTCAAGTATCACAATAAATGCCTCAGACAACTATACACAGATTGTGGGAACAAAAATATTCAAATCAAGATATTCAAGAATACAAGATGTATTCAAGATATACAATAGTGGGCATGTTGGGACCAGAGTGTAGATGCAAAGCCTCATGGGAAAATGTTTACAATTTGACTCTACTGTAGGCTACGAAGCCAGAAAAGTCATTCCAATCCAGCCAGAAAAATATTGCACTGGGAATTGGCCTTTTTCATAAAAAGTCAATTATGTCAATGCCTTGCTCATACCTCAAAAACCTGTCGTTGTAGGTAAAAAAAAACGTTGTCTCATTTGCTACTAGGCAACTATTGCTTGGACCACTTACGCGGGTGTCAAGCCTTCATCTCACAAGCCGAAGTCGAATTTCAACCTCCATGGCAAAAAAAAACGTCCCCGCCAAATGGCAGGGAACAGTATTTTAATATATTTTTTCCAAGTCGAGATACCATTGTGATGTCACTTAGGGCATTTTCTCAGACAAAGGCTCCCTCTGTGGCCCTTGAAGGACACAATACTCACCGTCTGAGAAGAAGTCCACATGACCAGTAGACTTTTACGCCTGACTGACAATTTTTTTGCATGAAATTTAGCTTGCCGATTGGGGTGAAAGGAATTTGTGTTAAAGGTTAAAAGGAGTCGACGTCGTGGGGCGTGACATGTTCTATATCCCGGCCAGCGTACTGCGGAGCTGCTAATTGTAGTGTATTTACCCTTTTGGGTGTGCTGAAGCCTGCTTCCTGAGTGATGAGGAGGTCGCTTATTGTCCTCCGTGTTTAGCGCCGTGTGTGTATGTGGTGTGTCACGGATGAGCAAAGTGTACCCGTGCGCATAGGAGGCATGGCGACGCGGCGCAGCACGACGTGCACACGCAACGTTGTTGATATGATTGCTTTCGCAGGCTGCTCACTGGGTCTTAAGGCTGGGTCATTAAAAACCTATTTGAAGACTTTGCCAATAGGTGCCGAGACAACAAGAAGCAACATCGCCCTCTGCATGCTCCCCCCCCCCACCACCACCACCACCACCACAACCACCACCCGCCCTCCAACCACTTGCCTTTCTTTTCGCTCATTAATATGGAAATGAGTCGCTCATTGTTGTTAGTAGGGAAGAAAGCTGTCATGTCTTTGGTGACGAGCTCAATGGATGTGTTTGGGTTGCAGGGTTTGCTGTTTTTTTTCCGAGAGCTTTGTCTTATCTTTGTTTGGGTGGCGAATCAAAAATGTAAACATCACTTCATTAGCATATGTCAGGAAGCTTAACGGTATGATTTTTTAATACATGGTTAAACCCTCTGAGTAGGCAAACAGGCCTCCTCATTCCGTCTCTTCTTTCATCTCCACTTCTATAGTAGTTCCTTTCTCAAAGGGAAACTTACTTAATCCTCTGCGTTTTCTGGTAAAAAAGCGATGCGGTTTTAGCTCCGCTCGTCTCCTCCGCCAGAACATTTCTTAACCAGAGGGGCCCTGTGGTACGTTCCCTTCTGGTCGGTGGAACATTTGCAGACCAAACTAACTTATAGAGCGTTTCATCAGTCGGATGAAAAGCAGCTCCCACCACAAGAACGTCTCCTTTGGCAAAAAGTCAGACGATGAATAGAACATAAACGACATGCACTGGTTCTAACCTCTGAGAGGAATCGGACCCCCGCGATCGAGCCAATCACCGGCACTTTCAGCTCCTCACTTCATCCACTCCCTCGAGAGGCTTTCTCCACACACACGACATCTACTCCAGGGGTACCTGCGCATTGTGGAGTGACATCATAATCACCGGGACATGACAGAAAGCAGGCAAGATGAGGTAAACGCAGCTACTTATATCAAGTGTTTAGTTTGTACCCGGGTCGTGCATGTAGCAGCGGCACATGCACTCTTAACAGCAGCAGCGCTCGGGGGAGTCATATTTCCAGTCCCTCTGAAGGATTAGAGCCCCTCTTGGGCTCTGTGGGCGACATCAGTGGGCTGCTTTCGCAGCTGCCATCTCCCAGAGTTCATCATTTAAAGCTGCAGCCGCTTTCAGATTGGTTCACGCTGCCGACAAATCAAAATCTGCGCTGAAAAATAAAAGAGAAAACCGAGCAGTGAAGCAGTGACAGAGACAGAGCGAAGTACTGAGAGGAATCACGGTGAGCGAGCAAATGTCAGCTGCTCCTCAGTGTGGCAGCTCAGGTGGAACAAATCATGGCTGTGTGATGAAGCGTCGGGTCAATTTGTGAGAATTTGTGAGACAAAAGCAATGGTTACATAATACTGAGTGAGCGATCCTAGTTTAAGAAACTAGGAAACCTCGGAGAATTAGGACTCGTCACCGACACGTGCGCAGTTTTGCACGACTTATCTTCAAGAAAAGTCTGACGCAACATGATTTACTACGCTGAAGTGTTCTACATGTAGGCTCTGCATGCATAACAAACCACCAATCCCAATGCTTCTCAATCAATTCATCTTCAGCAGCCTTAATCACGATGCCTCTATTTGGCCACCTGCAAAAAGAGACGCCGTGTTGAAATAGTCATTCATCATTACAGTTTGTTGGCTGTCAACTTTCCATGTAGAGCCAAAATGAAACTGGAACTTCCAGGCTCTTTTCCAGAAGTAAGACAAACTCATTTCAAATCCTAATGACATTTATAATTACATCAAATATGATTTCATAAAAATAAAAGATTCTAATATTGTGGTTCATTTGATATTCTGTTTTTTTTGGCAAACGTTAACCACTTTTTGGTTAGTGGTTGTTTTTGGAACATTATTTCAAACACCCTTTGGGACAGGAGATTAGCATGGATCGATTATTCCTCAAGATCCTCAAACATGCTTTCTGACAGACGTCTTGTTGGACGATTTTAACTGACAGCTGGCAGTTCGGGTTGTCCGTTGGCCGAGGTAAAAAGATTGATTAGGTGTTTTTAATTGTTGTCACAGTAATCAGAAATCCATGGCTTTGTCACACTTTAACAAAGAATCGATGGCTTGGCCCACGTTGATTAGCTCCTGTGAAAAGAATGAAACTGGGATGTAATTACGTACAGAGTGCTCTCCGATGTATGTTTCTCCCCTTAAATCACTTCAGACTTTCTTTGCCTTCCTGATTGTCTACTCAGAAGTTGTTTTTCCGACGGCCGAGATCAGGTGCATTTACGTGAATCGGCGACGAGCCGGAGAGGAAGGGATGAATGTTTGTGCAATGTTTTTTGCATTTGTATTCTTCGATTCATCTCCCTTTTTGTCAGAACAGTTTCATTTCCATGTCAGTGATTTATGTAGGGAGATAGGAGAGAGCCTGTTAATGGGATATTTCTTTTTCTCCCCTCATGAACAACAACATGTCAAAGTAAAGATAAAAAACAAATTCAAATGCTCCGCAGAGTAGCAAATTAGGTATTGTGGAAATATTGCTAGAAAAAAAAGAAGCTTTTCCATCATGTCACTCTAAACTCATAAACATCCAAGCATCTTGGATTTGATGTGCGGCTTCTCATTTAAAAACACTCGGCGGTAATTGAAACTTGGGCCTCTTTTAACTGGAGTATTTCACCTTGGAAACACACCATTCCGGCTCCAGATGCAACAACAAACCATAATAGACCACAAAGCTGTTTTGGAATATTGTCAACAACTGAATGACTACACAAAATGAGAAATGTGGCTGTTGTTCTGCAACAAAGTTACATTTCCATCTGCCGAAACAACTTTGGTGAATTTTCTCTTATTAGCGTGCCTAAATTAATATTTTTAAATGTTTTTATTTCTTACACAATCTACATGTCTTGCCATGACAGTGATACCATTTAAAAAATCACATCCAAACCAGTAATCCATCAATATTCCAAAACAGATGTTGGGCCTCTTGAGGCAGCATTACATATTTTGGGTAGATTTCATTTATTTTGGACAAAGAGCAAGAAATCCACCAACGCATCCCACAATCTGACTGACTGACTCACTGAGGCCGACATTTTTTTTACTCAGGGTTTTCCCGGAGTGGAGCAGATGATTGCAGTTGGCGCTGAGCAGAAATCTGAAGTGGGTCGTCGACTGACCTCGGCCCCTCCTGGAGGACGGTTGGGTTCCGGGCCAGAGAGGGAAGGGAGCAGTCTCCTGCTGAGACTCAGAGTCTGGTCTGGAGGCAATGGGCAGAAGGGGGAAAAAGAGCCTTTGCCTGTGGCGTGGCACAAAATGAATTACCGCCGTCTTTCTGCTCCTGTGCCTCACAGTGAGAGTAGAGTCTGGAGGGCCAGATAACAAGGGCACAGAACCACAAACTCAAGCAGAAATGGGGAACTGAAAAAAAAAAAAAGAAGCTGTCTGGCAGAGTTAATATCATGTCATTTATGATGATTTGGCTGAGCGTATGATGAGGTCATTCTCATTTCAGCGGTAATGTCGGCCCAGACAGCGGAAGGTGGCAGCGACTGGAACATTTTCTTTCATTCCTCGACTCCCGCTCTTCTCATTCAGGGTAACGGGACGTTTTCCAGCAGTTGGTTACAACACTCTTGGACTGGATTGATAAGACTGTCATGGGCTTAAATTGCTGCACAAAGCAGACAGAGTTGGAGGATTTTACAGCTCTCCTGCTTAAAAGTTACCGCTGCTTTTATTTGCCTATTCTCAGGTACGTGTATGAAAGAGCTACCATTTAACGCATTGTCTCATCGCATGATCAAAAAGACATCGGACAACATGAGTATTACACAGCATCTGCTAACTGCATGTGACAAAAAGCACCCAAAAGAAAAAAAAACCCTGGCATGTGGACAAGCTCCAGCCCCCATTCTCCTCTTTTCCTTGGAAAAAAAAAGCAGCTGCTTTTATGTTTTCCCCTCCGCTGCAAAGGCACAAGCAATAAATCAGTGTCCTGTAAACAACTAATATTCAATAGATCAGATTCAATATGTTGCACACACCAATGTTTTCTCCCTTTCCGACGTGCGTGTGCACATGTTCATCTACTTCTGCGTCGGCGGGGTAAGTTATACCCTGCGAACATGATTTAAATTGCCTCAGGGATCAATACTCCACCATCATGAATCTGTATGATGCTTGTTTGGTCCACACAAGTGGAGTCTCCTCTCCACCAGATGTGTGTGTTGTGGTTACCGTGGTCAGGCTGGAGGATGTAAGACGATACGTCGACCAGTAAAAGCATCCCGAAGCGGAAGCACTCACTGACACAGTGGATCAATGAAGGAAAAGGTTCTTCTGGCCTCCGCTTAACTTATGAACTTGTGAATTTTGTCTTGCAGGTGTTTTAAGAAAATCGTCCAGTGAATTCAGTTGAAGTCAGCAAAACTACAGACAACCAGCGAATCAGCAGAGACCTTTTCATCAAAAACCATTCTGAATATAAATATAAATTGATAAATCGGATACGACTCGCCAGAGAGGAGAAAAAATAAGATGGGTGCATATTAGGTCATACATTAGGAAACTGTTGAGTTGCATTTTGATTCATCTTACCTTTCCCTGTTTGAACAACATGTCACCTGCATGCAAATGATTCGCTTTCTTGTCTACGGCCAAGAGGGAAAAAACCTACATGAATTCATTGATGCCATTGTTTGGTATTAGATACAATCAATCTGGTGAGTGGGTGGGGAAGCAGGATGAGCTGCCCGTGGAGATTAAACGGAGGCCTCACCATGGTTGTTCCTGAAAACAAAATGAATCCATTCATCCAATCAGGATGCAAAATGTTCCCCCAAAACGAAATCCCGGGAGCTAATTTACGCTCTGCTTCGATCTAAATATCCTAATAGACTGGACAAGATTACAGGCCACACCGAAGTCTGCAGGACTTAAAAAACAAATAAGCCACAGCGTATTTACAGCAAGCCGCTATTATGCAAAGCTGTGTACACATATTAAACTTCTTTTGCATAATGAATCCTTGCAACTTCAACCGCAGGATAAAAAACGGTAGAATTTTCCTGTAACTATCCATCTGCTGATGTCTGTCCACGCAACGCCGTCTCGTCTTGCAATTTTTGTTTTGTGTTCACCTTTCAGAGCAGAAGACAGAAGATGCTTTCTGCACTGTTCCTCCTTTATTGTTCAACTGTGATCAACACCCAGCGTTCCCCATCCTGCAGAGCAACTGCCTCTTCCTGCACCCCTGCTCCTTCTGTTGCAAAATGCAGCTTTTATGCCCCCCCTCCACCCCCTCCTCCGCCACCATTCCTTTTTGCAGAGCATCACGAAACCCTGTTGAAGGAAAGAGAAAGGTGAAGAGGGGAATGAAAGGAAAAGTGGTTTTGCAGAGGCCATCCTGTACCAATGTGATGCATGAGGAAAGCAAACACTGTACCTTGTGGCTCTGGATAAACTCAGGTGAATTGCATTTGAGGGACTCTCACACACACACACACACACACACACACACACACACACACACACACACACACACACACACACACACACACACACACACATTGCCACACAATATTCGACTCTCTGCTCTGTCTTCTTTGAGCCTTTTGATTTTATTTCACCCACGATGGCTTATGGGCTGCTACCTACTTGTCAAGGCGGTAATGGAAAGGGCTTTGGGTTAAACGTTGTTTACACGGGAAACCCTATTGAGACCCCCGTCTCATTTACAACGGTGAGCTATTTTCTAAGGTCGGTTGGATGAGAATTGATGAAAGCACACAACGATAATGCAAATAAGTACTTTGATAAAGGTGGCACGTGTTTATGGAGAAAAGAAAAGAATTGTTGAAGAATTGTAAAATCCCATCATCCGTTATCTTTTTGCTTATCTGAGTCTACTTTGGGCCGGCTACCAGATGGACGTGCCTGGAAAACCTCGAAACAGGCTTCCCTAACCGCGCCCGAAAGAGCGAGCTCCCTCCGTATGTCTGAACTCGTCCCCCAAATCCCATTTCCCCTACCAGCAAGCTAACTACAATCGGTGAGGGTTTAAAAGCTTTGGCTTTCACCACGACGGCCTGACGCAACACCGAACCGCCTTTTCACATCTTTTTGGAACTTGTTCGTAGTGTCCCCCGAAAGAAAAATCCATACAGAAGATGGTAGATGATTTGTTCAGAAACAAGAAGGGAAATATTGCTGCGTTGTCACTGCGCGGCGTCAAGCCTCACTCTGCGGGACAGATTTTGCTGACACACACCGTTTCCTCTGGAAAAGTCACAACTCACTGCTATTACCAAAACGGGGCTGAGACAGGGCCGGGGGACGCAGGGGGGGAAACACACACTCGCTGTACATTTGAGCAACTGCCACCAACTTCGCTGCTGTGACACGGCGTAAGCGGCCGCCGGAATACGATGAAGGCAAACAAAGCAATTAGAATAAGCTGCGTCTGTTTGTCCCCAATGAGCGACCTCCTCCCGGCCCTGTAAAAGGAGCCAAACTGGGGCCGCCATCCTGAAATCAATGAAACGCTCCTCATAAAGGGATTTTCCAAATTCATGTCTGTGCAGTTTGTTTTGTGATAACTCTACAGGCTCCTGCATGTTGTCAATATGAGGGCCTGTGGCAAAAAAAGTGGGCAGAGGGGGTGTAATGTGTATTGATTTGTACTCAGAAGCAATAGAAGTGCTGGATTTGGAACAGTGACCTTTGATTTTTTGAATTTAAAACAGTTTTGGAGGCTGATTTAATCTCCACAAGTCAAAATAAGGAAATGTCAGAGTGTTGTAATACTGCCATCCACTCATTTGCCCTGCAATCCCTCCCCCGCCCCCCCGCTGCTTTTTCACAGGACGGACTCGGACGGTCGGCTGGTGTTTGTGATTAAATGCATAAGCTGCAGAGCTTGACTTATAAAAGCTGAAAGAACAACAACTTCCCAGGCAAGAGGTCATTGTCTAGCTCCCTTGCAGAAACTCACCAACCCTGCCTTCAACTTCACACCAAGCCTTGTCTGCATGCGTCCATTTGCTAAAATGTTGGGTTCTAAACACGCTGTCGGGCTGGAGAACGAATGTCGAGCATCTTAAGGTTGCCTTTATATTGTGCGTGCACATCTCATATGACAGCAGGGGAGAGCCTTTTGTGTTTCCCCAGTAAGTGTTTTGGAGCCATGCAGTAGGTTGAATGCCTTTTTTTTAAAAATACTACATTTGTGGAGGATATGAGTCAATTAACTGAAAGGGCAGCTCTATTTGCCACCTTGTCCCAAAGTGAGAAATAACAGACAGCACTCCCTTCTGAGGAAAAAGCCTTACAGGGAGAGAATATTCTCTGCCCAGGCTTGCCTCCTGTTATTGCACCATTAATAACTTTTGCTGCTGCCAACGAGACAACACCAAGCTTGGTTGGAGAGGAGCCGGCTAATGTAGTCAGTGAATTAAAACCGCCGGTGTCGGTTTTCGTGAGAAAGACTGATCCCTTTTGTCAGGGTTAGTGCTTTTTTTTTGTCTCCTTTTTTCACTTTTTTTTTTTTTAAGAATCACTGCATTTTTCTTTTCCTACAGAGCAGAGAAACCCTGCAAGCAAAAATTAAACTATTGTATTTCACACTGCTGACCTGCCAAACACATAAAATGTTTCCCTATGGAAATTAACATACATATTTATTTTAGGAATTACAATGAGGTGGCAAACAAAAGCGTCGAGACAGTTGGTCTTGTCAATCATCTCCACGCACTCATTAATTGCTGTCTCTCAGCTTGATTAAGGCCTTTGCAGAAGTTTTAACTTTGTAATTAAAATCAAATGCCACATAAGGCCTATATCCCATTAGCTCAGTATGCTCATACATGCTATTTAATTATGTTGTCTCCAGCTTCATTATGATGTATGGTTGTTATAGAAACAACACTCGTGTATCAAAGATCTACAGAATGAAACAGGCCTGGTTTACACACAATTAAAATGCGCTTCATGGAAGTTTCTGCAGAAAGAAAAGAGCAAAGGTTAGACAAAAAAATTATCATAATATGTATATGACATTATATATTAAATGCATTACATTATCTGAGTTATATCCCTCTCTTATGTTGTTGTTGTTGTTGTTTGGTGCATTGCAAATTAAAAAGAAACACCGGGAGTACAGCTAATTTTTGCAGAGACCACCACTCTTAATCTGTGAAATTGGATGAATTTAAGTTGCCTACCAAATGGGATTAAATTGTATTGGCTGCAGTTTGCTGCGATGGGGGGGGGGGGGGGGGGGGGGGGGGGGCATGTGTGAAAGGAATGGATACGGATGTTACAGTATTAAAGAGGCACCCGTATATTTCGCCGAGGAGACTCAGTGGTGAGGATCCGGTGGGAGTCAATGGGCTAAGGGAGGCTGAAGTGCCAGCTCAACAGAGAAGGCTTAACAAAGACTGCGTGGGAGGGCTCCTGTATGCTCTGTGCGCTCATGAAGTCGAGCATTGTCTCAAGTTTTCCCCCCCCCCAACTGCCAACCCACACGCGTAGTCTCAAACCCACCACCCTAGATACGGCTAATCGCCAGGAAATGGCCCGACTCCCCCTGCATGTCGGTATACTGTGTAATTTTGCGAATGTACACACTAAAATAAGCCCAGCTAAGTGCAAAAGGGCTCGAACTGAAGCACTTAGAAACACCCTTTAAAAAGCAAAAAGCGTTGATATTTTCTGGGTTGCTCTTGCAGTTCTCTGTGTGTAATTGGTCCACATTGTGGGGGCTCGGTGGCTCCAGACCTTGTGAGTTTGTAGTAAATTTCTATGATTGTTGGCTGATGTTTTAAGGGCATAATACAGGTGATGGGGAGTACTCTGTCTGTAAAAACTGTACAATGACTTCTGTGGCTCGAGAGGAGCTTTTTAAAGTTGGAGGTTATCTCAGGGTTAGGCTGGGGGAACTTTCTAATGGAAAGCCGCTTTTGCAATAAACCGCGGACATCAAATATCAAAGGTTTGTGCTTGATGCAGGCAGGAAAGGTCAAACTAAGCAAAAAAACTTGGCTGAGTGGCAATATAGAAAGTTTCCAGAGTTTCAGTCAGTTAAAACTCATTTAAAAAACATATTCAACTCCATTTGTATTTGGCTTTGCAGATGATACTGTTGACTATGACTATTATAATATTTAGGGGGGTATTTATGTTTTTTGAAACAAGGCCATAGTGAAATAAATACTTACTACAACTACAAATAGTTGCATAGTACAACTCCCTGGGGGCATCTTTAATGATTGTATCATAAATGGTACATTCTCAGTAAATGTACAGTTGTAGGGTTGCAGTAAAGAAGAAGTTTCATTATTTGTGTTTCAATGATGATATTGCCTTTATAACTCAGATTATATATTATGCCATATATATATAAGCAAAAAATATATATATACATTTGTTTTTGTTGCATTCTTTAGGATGGATAGACAAATAAATTCACTTTCAATGGGGTCATTATTCTTAGTTTCTCAACTTTCAAATGAGACTAGAAATATGCATTCAAACCATATGGTTTAAGAGCTATTTATGTTTAATTTTGGGTATGTTTTTCTCAGGGCTAGGCATAATTAGCCCTGAGTAATGCCTGTAGGTATTCATTTGAGGCGACCTGCCAATCCTTCACTTTAGTTTGGGGCAGCTTTTGTGTCACATTTGGCAAAACAAGTCTGCATTGCACCCTCTGCCACTCTTTAAGCTTTTTACTATCAACTGGAGTCCTCCCTCATATCCCCACTGCTTGATTTTGAACATTTCGACCCTTTAATTAATCCAGAATATTCACAGCTCATATTTCTGGCAGCTGAAAAAAGTACCGTCCCCCATATTTGATGTTTTTTTTAAAAGCACGTTCATTTCGTAACATAAAAAGGAATCAGGCTTTTATACTGGTGAGTTTGCAGAAGCTAATCCGAGCATCATAATTTATAACACTGCATGCTTATTAGTTGGTATCTCAGGCATTATGGGCTGAAGTAATTAACTCAAGCTACCCAAGGGTAAAGGTGTTCATGGTACATGTGAGGGCTAAGCTACTCAAAGCGGCCTAATAATGAAATCAGATACAGTCCCTGTGGTGGGTCACATGCTGCTCAGATTGGTCAGGGCTTGCATGAAATGCCCTTTTGTCAATTAAAACGCTGCATCAAATAGTGAACTAACTCAGCAGTAATTACTTGCTGCTCTTTAAAGACACGCACGTTATAATTTATTCTGGAAAGTGAATATATATATGTATATGTATTGTATTTCCCCCAGTGTCAATTAAACATGATTATTCTCACAATTAACTAATGGCATTAAGAGATTCAAATCTCGAACAAATGGACTTTTGTCTGTTTCCGTCTCGTGTTATGTCAAAAAAGAACACCAACATGGGCATTGGCTTCCAAAAATAATGAGCTTTTCTCCAGACTTGATAATTGAAGATATAATGAGGGAGAGAGAAAAGTGTGTGTGTGTGTGTGTGTGTGTGTGTATGTGTGTGTGTCAGAGAGAGAGAGAGAGAGAGAGAGAGAGAAAGTGCCCCATATTTTTTGTCTTAGCCCCGGGGGCTGGGCACGTACACCCCCCCAGCATTGCAACCTACTTTTTACACGCCTCCCTGGAAAGAAGAGGCCTGAAGTGTCCCGAACCCAAATCCAATCTGTTTCATGTGACACCATTGTCATCAGCTCTCCCACTTTCCTAAATGTGCTGTTTGTCCCCATGTTCGGAGGTTGACCGTGAGTACATAAATGACTGCTGGGTAAACGTGTAAAAGTAAAGTGTCGCTTATTTAGTCTTCTCGGGGATTAACCTCCATCACACACGGATCACTCCTGTATCCGCACTGTAAATTGATTTGAACAAGAACACAGCATTAGGATTCAGATTTAAGACCTTCAAGATTTAAAAAACATTTAAAAAGAAAGATTTTTTGCCACGATTTGCTAAATTTAATTCGCCAGCATCAAGTCATCCGGCAGCGGATGATATTTTCACAAGATGACAATTTCAATTGTTGAATGTTCCACATTGTTCGGTGTTTCAGACTCAATGTGAAAACATATAAGTCATCTTTAATGTTTCTCATTTCTCTAAATGACGTTACATCTGCTTGTACGTCTTCATTTGATTTGCTCTCTGATAAAGTGTTTCTGCTTGTGTACGGATGGATTTCCACATCAGAGTGTGACGAAGATTAAATGTCAAGTTTTATGGATTGTTTAATCTTGGCATCTTTTTTTATAACGTGTACACGTTGAAAGCTATTTACATATCACTTTAAACTCATAATATTGAGATACTATTACTTTGAATATTAGCCAAAATGAAAAATCCCCGGATAAATGTGAAACAAGAGCTCTTTAGAAAAAATAAAGCAGTGATGCGTAATTACTAACAGACCAAATTATTTTAACATCCTTAATTTACATATAAACCGCTTTTAATGACAGGAAAACCACATTGAGGGATCCATCGTGATCCAATTCAAATCCGGCCTTTTCAGCGAGCTGTGTTTTTCTCTTCTTCACAAAGCCACTCCACACTCATCTCTCTGCGTACTCGCAGCACCTTTTGTTTACCGCAGGTATCACGTCTACGTCCATCACACTGTCGCTTTCAGAAAACACAAAGAGCTCGAAAGACACAAACAAACAAAACACGTTTATCGCTTGATAATACAGATGTGTTGTGAGTATTCTGGAAGGCACCATCCTGCTGATGTTTTTGCACCAGCGTAAAAGCATTACAAACTGAATTGAATCCTGCAGCAGCAGCAGCAGCAGCCATGTACTGCTTTAACAGTCGAGAGAAGCAATTAAAAGCTGGCAGAGGGTTAACTTACACCCAGTGGAGCAAAATCGATGAGCGGCATCCTGCTTGAACTAATCACAGCACTGAGGGTGAAGCCAGCCGGCCGACATGAAAAGTACAGGAAGCAATGACAGGGCTAATGGCTCGGAAAATGCTGCTGATGAACGAGGAGAGAAGGTTGTGACTCTGTTTTTACCCCCCTTTATTTACCCTGCTTCTGGGCGCTAAAGCTTTATCTTAAAACAACGTGACTGGGTAGATATGAGTATCAGATACTTTTAGTTGATACCCATATTCATCACAACCTGCGCCAGGTAAACCAACGGATGCTTTCGAAGGTATTAGGCCCCACTGTCATTAAGACACAATGGTCCAATACCATTTCCTTTAATCTCTTCTGTGTAAATTACTACTCACAGCCTGTGAATGACTTTTTTTCCCCCCTCCCACCCCACAGCGTTGCATCAGCCAGGCTATCATTTTAGGAGCAACGAGCAGGCTAATGAAACCTCTCAGCATTAACAAACAGGGCCACTGAAGAATGCTCTATTTGCATCAGGTCATTGTATGATCCATAAAAGAAAGGGGTGGTGGGGTAAGCGGGAAGGGAGGGGCGGGCGGGCGGGGGGGTGAAGGAGCAGGAGAAAGAAGTGGTAGTTTCCCATTGAAGACGGCACTCTTGGCGAAACAGTAAACAATGCAGCCGCCGCATACAGCAGACTTCACGGAGCCATCGCCATGGCAACACCCATTTTCTAGTCATATCTTTAATGAAAAGGTAATGAGAGAAACACAACAGTCCCAACTTCATTACCGGAGTAAGATTCGGGCAATAAAAAGTGGGAGCGTCTGTCCTTTGATGGAGCGGCAGCGGCAGCGGCAGCAGGTCTGCACTTATACAACGGTTATAAAAAACAGACTTTGGGCACAAGCAGACATATGGCTGGTCGGCTGCTGATCACTCGCCTGCTATCTCATTTAAGAGTTCATTGTGTCCCACTTAATAAAATGACAAAATCTATATTCTGTATTTTCTTTTCTTCCAATTGATAGAGAGAGAATCTGACGGTAATTTACGCTGATTCACTTAACACGTAAAAACGTAAGTTTTTATGCCGCCACATCTAACATCTATTGATATCTAAACCTATAGTTATATACTCCCTGCAGCGGAAAGGTGTAAACAAAACAATGACATATCATTATATAAAGCAACACAACATGCTAGATACTGCGTTATCTTTAAAGATGACATTGTTAACTTTAAGCAAACCGTCTGTTTAGACATTGAGCAGATGCGTAGCGACATTAGCACTCCACCGACCTACCGAAGGCCATATCTGACTCATTAGCTTCACGTACCACCACGCTAACTAGCTGATCCGACATGCATGTAAGTTCAGTAAATTATCCGGATCGAATTCAAACAATGTATTGCGTACAAGTATACTTGAGGCGATGGATGTCGATAGCTGAAATGCAGACCCGTTCCTTTCTTGTAAAGGCGGAGAGGATTGAAGATGCATTCGGTGAACAAACAATGGGTCTAATAGCCCAGATCAAATGTCTTTCTCCATTAATACGGCGCTCATCAAATGCGTGGCAACCATGCAGCAACAGCTTCGTGCTTTTTTGGCTCTCTTCCCCACCACATACATATTTGACAAAGACGATATTACACACGTGAGCGGAGGAGGGGAAACAAGAATTTCAAATGATGGACTTTGCATTTTTACACCAGGCTGGGGATTGCCACTTTGCATTTTTACACATGGAAGAGAATCCTACATTCTTCTAGTTTGTTTAATTGGATATGACCTCCGGAAGTGGGAGGGGTGGGGGGGGGAGGTCACCCTGCGGAATATTTACAGCCCTGGAAGGCAAACATGAGTCACATTGGAATCTCGCCGCTGTGCTTTACCTTGTCGTCCTCCCCTCATTATCACAGTAACCTTGTGATCTGGCCAATTTGCTATTCTTAACGATGCATGATGTTCCAAAAGTAATGTTAATCTGGAATGGGGAGATCCAGCTGCCAGGTATCAAAGTAGATGTTGGCTGCACACAAAGTCCTCCACTAGCCAGCCCCCCCCCCCCCCCCCCCCCCCCCCCCACAAAGCTCTCGGACATTCTCCATGCATAATTAGAGTCTGCAGAGAATATCAGAGATGTTTTTAAGATGTGGATTTTAAAGAAGTCTATCTTAATGTGGCACTATTGGGTTCTATGAAAAGGGGGGGGGCCTGTTGGAGCCGGGCCCAACTGATCTCTGTAATTAGATCCCTCAAATTTGGCATTTCGTACAGCGTCGACACGATTTATTTGCGCTGCGCTGCAATTTAATCTTAACAATCTCTACTTGAGAACCCTGTGATATCCACGTCGGCCGAACCAGAAGTCACGGCCAAACCAAAACGAACAGTAAGAAAGACCTACCCCCCCCCGCCCCCCCCCCCCGGGCCGCATTCCGGATCCGCCATGAATACGTCGCCAAAGCCGAGACAGTCAAGGAAAGGAAAGCATGAATACATTCTTTCCTCATTGTTCTCCCAGACAGGAGGATCATTGCTGGCTGGACACGAGCTCTGGCAGCACCGGCCTTCATTATTATGCAGCAGTCGACACAGGTTTAACAAAGAGGAATTTGTCTAGCATTTGTTTATCTGGAAGAACAGAGTCTGGCAGCAGCAGCAACAGCAGGCCAGGGTGGATAGACACTCAGTTGTGCGTTGGCGGTCGCTCACAACCCGGCCGACCCCCCCTCCCCTGTCAACTCTCTACCACCACCACCACCACCACCCTCTCAGCTCCCCACAGGTGCAAAGCTTTTTCCACCTCACACATCAAAGAGACGGCAGGAGAGTGAGAGACAGACGAACAGGGTGGCACGTAGTTTCGGCTTCAATTGTATCCCGCGTTCAAAAGAATGAATGGCTCGGTTTTATTCATTTTGGAGTACATTCCGACTTTCTTATTCACGGTGTGAAGTATTTGGAATTTGAAGGCCACATAGTCACATCCAGCCAACATAAGATTTGTGCCAGAGAAATACCTCATAAATGACTTTACTCGTTGAATCATGACCTGAACAAATTTGCTATTCAACGGCAAGATCTTTTGGTGAAAGATGTCTGCAGTGATCCACAGCGGGAGGTGAAATATCAGAGCACTTGTGGCAGCTCTGAGTTATCGACAGCTTCTTTTCCCTCCACGCAAGCTTTGTTGCAGGGAGAGGGTGGGGCTTTTGACTCGTCCTTGACCTTCCTGTGAACCAAATACATCAGGAGTCTGTTGCTGAGGAGATTAACATCATGCAACAAAGAGATGTCGCAGGGGCAAAAAAAACGAATGAAACAGGTTTTCCAAAGTACATGCAACACCAATCTGAAGCTGTCTGACAGGTTTGCCTGCGCACAGTTGAGCAGTGAACTGCAGATGCAGAATATGCATGAGCCTTGCATGCATCCAGGGACTGCTGTGAGTGCTGCACCCTTGTCTTATTACAGACAGCAGGCGCAGATGGTTAAAGGCAGGTGCTCGGTTGTAAAAAAATAAAAAGGAAAAGAAGAGGAAGAAAAAAAATAAAAAATAACGTGCAAGCACCTGGTCCCTCTGTTGCAGTCTGGGGCTGCTCTCGCAATGATTAGCTTTGTTAGTCCAACAGAGCGCAGCGAGGAACAGGACCAACAACTTCATTAGGGTGGAGCACACCAGCCCCTCTTTTGCTTTTGTCCTACACACACCCGCTTTTTCATTAGGAGCCACGGTGCTGCCACTATAAGAGAGCTATAACCTGATGCAGCAATACATTTAGACAAAGAGCAAAAAGGAAGACCCTCCCCCCTCCTTCCCCCATGTGCCGCTGACCTGACAAGCAAGAGTTTGTGGCGCTTTAATCTGCAGGTAGTGTGTGAAAGCTCTGCGCATCAAGCACCAGCCCCTGCTAGCAGCATTCCCAGGATGCTACTGGTGCACCTTCAAGGACGAGCAGAGGAAACGAGTGCTAATAGTGTGTTTGTATTGTCAGAGCTCATGTGCCCACAGATTTGCTTTATTCTTGGCCTCACTTCATCTGCCAGCCGACCATTGAATAATTGAAGGAATTATCAGGCTGGAGGATCCAAAGCCCTTTAGAAATGTGTCATGCCCCTGAGCAAAGCCGGCGGAAAAGGAAGAAAAAAACGGAAAGAGGGGCCTCCTAAATTGGGGTGTGTGTGTGTGTGCGGCCGCACATCACAACCCTGTAATGTTTCACCTACATACAAAGAAAACATAAGAAAGTTAAAACACAGCGGCTGATGATGCCACAAATGGCAAGCTTTGATTGGCATAATGTCAATAGCTCATAATAGCGGCAGCTCATGCATGTCAGATGAATTTATGATCCCCCCCCCAACACCCCCAAACGCTGCTCTCCTTTTTTGCTCTGCATCAGAATGGGTGTTTTTTGGGAGTAGCGAGATCTCACCGTGCAATTTGGCAAGCGTCCTTCATACAAAGAATGCGACTGACGCAACATTAATCTCCAAACAAAGACACTGGCACAACTACTCCGCAAACATCTCAGCGCCATGAGGTGGCAACGTCAGTCTGGATTTCTCACTGCTCCTTCACGAGCTGTTCCACTTTCCCCAATTCTCATTTAGATCAAACAAAACACTCCGGAAAAAGGAGGTGAAATGATACCGTTTAAATCCGTGACACACATGCACACGGGGGACCTCCTTCTCATTTTCTAAACAGAGAGTCGTGGTGAGAACTTTTTTAAATTTGCCATAATAGGGTGTGACCTACATGGGAGGAAGCCAAAGCTCAAACTCCAGCTCCCAGCAAGATTTCTGCCTATTGAGTGTTTCAAAATGCAATGCGTGAACATTAAGGAGGAGAGAGACATAATTCTCTTCCCTCCCGGAGCACTGGTTAGAATAAATACCACATCCTTCAAGGTGAAACGCATGCAATATTTATTTTACTGATGCATTTTGAGAAAAAAAAGCCGTCACCAACACCAGCCAGAGGTTGTAACATAATATAATCTCTCTGACACTGACATATGAAATACATCCCGTAGCTGACATTCATGAATAATGGCAGCTGTTTTGGAGAAGAACAACTCCGAGGTCTATTTTCAAACAGGTTTCAGCTGCGGTTCTGCAAAACAACTATCCCGCTGTTTCGGGTTGAGCGGGGAGAAATGCATGTTTCATGAACACGGAATAGTGCAACGTGTATATTTAAGAAAAACACACATGGCGTTTTAGCTTACGGTTTCACTGCACACTTACTGACACATAAATGGATACTTTGCATTGCAACGTGCTTTCGGCAAGCACTGAAACGTGGTACATGGTGTGTGTGTTTTTTCTTTTTTGCACAGCAGATGTCAATGTTGTCACTCATCTGCTCGGCTTTGCTCAGCTCGGAGAGAGCTGAGGCCCTCACAAGAACAGGTAGTTGTTGTTTTAAGTTCCGGCCACTCATTTTCATCGCTTAGGATAATTTAGTTCTCATCAAGAAAACAGCACTGATCTGAGAACGTGGCCACATTCCGGCAACAAAGTCCGACGTGGGGGATGAAGAGAAGCCTCCTGACTGAAAGATCTCCGTTTGTGATCTAAGTGCGGCCATTTCCAAGTGAGGACGTGGAAACGACGTGGAAAATGACTGAAAAGGCTTAAATGCATTATTATGACGTGCAGAATGCCCTTTAAATGTCATGCCTCTTATACACCTGTGAGATCAGGTTGAATTTATAGCTATGAAGTACTCACACACACACCATTAGATAATAAATAAATAAATAAAATTATACATATACTCCACCAACACTGTGTTGGATTCTACAGTCAGATATAGGTTTTTATACAGGGAATAGCTCTCTTTTTGCCCCCCCCCCCCCCCCCCCCCCCCCACCACCACCACACTGCCCGCCTGTCTGTTTTTGTACGCCCCTAGTACGTGTTATTAATACTACCAAATAAAAAGTCAAGACTTATATACTGCTGCTGGTTAAGTTTTGCCGCCTTACTAAGGAAACAAAGACCAACAAGTAACAGAATAAGCATGAGAACATTGTACGAAAGATTACTTTTTAAATCAGAACCGTAAAATGATGCATTTACATTATTCGTGATACGTTCATGTGCCCACAAGTTTTGTTCTGAGAGTTCAACAGAACACATGAAAACATCCCCCCCAGCCAAAAGACACACTGACACACACACACTGGCATGTAACACAAAGTGTGACACCCCCCCCCCTCCCTCCCCTCCCCAGTCAACTAAGGGACTGTTCATACAAAACCATCCATCCCCACGAGTTAAACCCCATCTGTTCCTCTGGTAGAAGCAGAGAGAGAGAGAGAGAGAGAGAGAGAGAGAGAGAGAGAGAGAGAGAGAGAGAGAGAGTAAGGTGCAGGAGAAAAAGGGGTGGGGGTGCTGAGGTGAGGAGAAAATCCGGGTGGATTCCGGACACAGCCTCAGGAGGAAGATGGAGGGGACGGGCAGAGGAGAAAGCCCGCCAATGAGGGTGGCGGTGGAGGGTGGGAGTAGAAACAAAGGCAAAAAAGGAGGAGGAGGAGGAGGAGGAGGAGGAAGCCCAATGCTTGGCCACTTGACAAGTTCCTTGTTTGGTGCTCCTGAAGGTCTCCGTAATGTACACGTGGTCTCACATAGCAGGTGTGTCTATGTGGCTCGGAAAGGAACAAAAAGGTCACTTTCCCATCCTGGAAATGGAGTCGGCGGCCGTGCAGTCGCTCCGCTGCCACTCAGACATCACCAGAAATACTAAGGTCCAGGTTCAGTGCGCGGCGGGGGGGTGAGGGGGGAGGATTCCTCTGCCACATAAGGAGGCATATTAGAGGGCCGACTGCGTTTATGGGGCCGGCTGCTTGATCCACGATAAACTATCCGCTCTCGTGGACACACTATTTATTTATCAGGTAATTAGTCATGCATGAGGCCACAGAATGCTTAATTACAGTCGCATGTTTGGATTTCTCATTCAAATGAGTTGCTACATGGACAATTCTCAAGAGAAGACATGTAATTGCAGTATAATTTCAATCTGGCACAGTGACTCCTGCTTACATGTGTAACCACGGAGTGGTATTAAGTCAAGGGGAGCAAAAAAAGATGCTTTTGCAGACTCCTTCATGGCGTGATGACGTCATGAAAAGCTCATGTTTGTGAATTCACGATGCTATTTACCTCCCCTCGACAGTAAAGATCCTCAGCGAGGAGCACTTTGCTGGGAAGCTATTGATGATAAAAGCTTTTGAAATGTTGATTTGACTGTGAAATTGAGCGGCGGTTGTGAAGGCATCAGTCAGTGTTCCTCTCGTTTAATCCAAACTTCTTTATCCAAAGGCAAGAAGAGAAGCAGAGGAGGAAAGGGGGGGGGGGGGGGGGCACATGTGAGGGGAACATCTGTGAATTTGTGTGAGTGATTCTAGGGAGGGAGCACATGTGTGTGCATTTGTGGCAGTCGTGGTGGGCGTATGTTTGTGAGCGTGTATTCCCGGGTGCATTTTCTGAGGGAGGTGAGAGGCTGCTTGATTTTTGAACCTCTGTAAACAAGCCGGAGCCTTGTTAGCGGTGCCACTCGGGGGCAAAGCCGCAAAACAACTTTCAAGACCAAATCCGCTTCTCGGGAAGGTCTGAATTCCTCGCTTGTTACCGCGGAATAAATGCAAGAGAAACATAGAGAAACACAGCACGCACACACCAAAGTAAACCTATTTCCATAACCTGTCATTTGCAGGATTAAAAACACAGAGACATGCTCTGACAGGCCCACAGTGGACCTCTGACGACAAAATACACCTGACACACAGAAAGGAAACGAGGCCTTGAAAGGCATTAGCAACCAATACAAACCACCGATCAAGTACCACAGAAAAATGAAAATTTGCTTGTTAGAACTGCATTGCATGGATTAGTTCAACCACTTGTGTGTGTGTCGAGGTTGCCCTCTACTGGCCCCCTTTTCCTGTGGCATAAAGTACGGATCCGCAATATTAATGTTTTACTACATTTACATTTTAATAGAACACCAGACTTCACAGTAGCGTTAGATGCGAATGTCAGGCCTGTCAAAGCGCCGCTGTGTAAATAATGTCTCTCGTTCTTGCCACTTATGAGAATGCGAAGAACAAATGAAATATTGTTGGTCTCCAATATTTCAGATATTGTCGCCTTCTTATCATTTTTATGTGTTAAAGATAATGTTTTAAAAGTATATACTTCTTTTGTTGGTAAGCAAACATAAGAAGAAAATGTGCAGGATATTAAAAGGCCTTCATGCAACATCAACACGGATATGGTGCAAAACCATATTTCGACGTTTCGCTCTCGGCAGTTTCAATTTGAACCGGCCGTATTTAGATTTGACTCCTGCCAGTCCCCGGCGCTTTATGGAAAGGCATTACTGACCCGTCACTGGAGAACTCATTTAGTTGTCAGACTGTCAGTCAAACACCTGTTCATTATGTAGAGGCTTTGCTCATATGTACTCACAGAAGGTTAACTGACATTTCGCCCGTTCTGATTTCTTTCTGTCAATACGAAAAAGATGTTTTTCCAGACAATTCCCGACATGACTCAAGGTCGAAAGGGTCAAATGCAGTTGAGATTCATCCGACTGTCGCCTCATAAGATACTGGAAGTACGAAGGAGGTTTGAATCTCAGTTGGTGGATGAGGAAAAGTGTTTACTCTTTATATTATATATATTTAATATTGACTTTTTTCTGATGTAGTTATCATTTCCCTCACTCTTCTTCCACAAAGGGAAGACGGGGAACGGAAGATCTCCACAGTGTGAACATCGTGGCATTAAACATCCGTCCCACATGCCGTCGTTTCCATCACCTGGGAAAACCCTGGTAATGTTCTCCTTACGCGAACAGATTGAGAGCGACAACATCCTCGCTATCGAGTAAACCCTGGAGACCGCTGGCGGGACAACAACAACATCCTCCAAAAGCCGGGAGCTCGCAGACGAGATCCTTCTTGAGGCCTTCAAATGCAACACGCCGCCGCATCGACAGGCGGCAGTTTGTCGTAGAAATCCCTCGGCACGCACACAGACACAATACCGCGGCACGCTGAAGTGAGTCTAGTTTTACACACGCTGCTCTGAGACGGCAATGAGGCGAGAGGGTTTACATGTTTGTATTTTTTCATCAACAAATGGCCCCCGGGGCCCCCCATTCTCCTGTTATTGAAGTGCCTCCCGTGTGGATTCCCGCGCCGTGACACAGGTTTTTTTTATTCATTTTTGTATGGAGATGTATGGAGCTTTATAGTTGGATAGAAACATGTTTTTTAAAACTCCACCGTGGCAGATCAGCTCACATACTGGATTCAACAGTTTGTCAGCGTTTCCTGCCGACATGTCAACCAGACAGCGGTGTGCCGCAGCAACAAAGACAGATATTAAAGTCGACTTTACGCTGTGTTACTGGATGTTTCTTCTCTCTGCGGGATCGTTCACCGGCAAAATTGGATAGTAACAAGATTACATCTTTTAGTGGAAGCAGAAAGGCCGACATGATACCCAGTGATCTCAAAAAAAGGGATTTCATCTGGAGATGACACGCACAGAAAAAAAGATGCATGCGTGTTTGCTGTTAATGTTCTTCACAAAAAAAAAAAGATCATTCTGCCCACATGCACGAGCAATCTCATCATCTCATGACATCCGTCTCCGCAGCCCCACTTACCATGACATTTTGTTGCTGTGCCTATAATTGATTTCTACTTCAATTTATTAATATAGCCTGTGGAGCGCCTGGAGCACAACGCTAGTTATCTGCAGCCCACCAGGAGCTTAATCTCCAAAGATGAGCAGAATTAATAAGCGTGTTCAAGTAACATATTGATTACAGAATCGATGTGTGCTCCTCTGCCCCGTGCCTCAAATGATTACTCTAAAGTGTAACAGCATTAAGTGAGTGAGTGGCTTTTTCAATCATTTTTGCTTCAACAATGTCTTTTTTTGTAATGATAGTGTGATCGTTTTTAACCGTACCTTTCACAGCAAGAGGGAATACAAAGAAACGGATGAACGGATGCTCTTCTTTTCATTGCCTCCAGGTTTTTATTGATGAAGTGTACATTGCTGCTTCATGGGTTTCTTTTTGGTGGGGGGGGGGGGGGGGGGGGGGGGGTCTTGGTTTCTAGCTCCTTGATGCAAATATGTGATTTGTGACATCGAGCTCTATAAATAAATTGACTTGACGTGATATTCTTTCCCCGCAGGCAGCTTCCATCTTTACATTTACCAAGGGAACCACTCTCAGTCTTCCGAATAAATTTCCATTTTTTAAACACACAAAACAGGACAGATACTTTTAAACATCTTTCTTCAAAAGATATGTCTCAATATATATTTACATTGTGAGCTTTGAAATTATGGCATATGTAAGAACATAACATCACAAACATCTATTTCTTTTTTTTTGCTAGTGTACCATTTGAAAGCTATTTCTCCGGTGTGAGAACAATAAGGGTTGTCGGGGCAATCCATAAATAAGCATATTATCACTAATGCTACATATCTTGATCCAAAGAGGTTCGTTAGGATAGTTTCCATGCCACTATGCATCATACCATCTCATAGTAAGCCAACAGACATATTGAGCTGTTTTGGTCTTATAAAAATCTTAAACAATAGAGACATTTCTTTTTTTTAAATAGAGGATATCTACACACATTTGACAACATGTATACATACCTAACAAAGGGCTAATCAGCTGTCCCTATCAGCAAACATCAGTACGGGTCTCATGAATATCTGCTTCAGCGGACTCAGCGGGTTAATTTGAGTGCGGTGGGATGAACGTTGCAGATGTCGAACCAGTGCTGATCCACCTCCTTGTGTGGCAGCAGCCCATTTCGCGGCAGGAAGGGCCGGCGCCAGCGATCGCGGCTCCCCAACACCTGCCAGAAGCGCGTGCCCTTGAGGAGGAAGACGGCGTTGTGGGTGTAGGAGAAGTACGATGCATCGATGCTGCCATCTGGATGGTCTCCGCTCACCACTGGAGGGAAAACGTCTCTGATGTTTTTGGGGAAGCCTCTCGCCAAGCTGTTGGCTTCCACGTCGAACGCGTACACCTGTTTGAACAGATGATTGTTTTTCTCTCTTATAGTGAAATCAATTCAATTACAACACACCAACAAATCACAGGGGAGGTGTAGCGGGTTTGTTTGCATGGACACGTTGCCTCATCACGCTGAGAAACAATGACTTAGCTTGGGCTTTGGTCTCGCCAAGACAGTTGCTTATGCATACATATTTAATGCTTAGTGTATTCTGTTTGTACCTCGTCGCCTCCTTGTCCCCGGCTGTACAGCGCCGACTTTACATGGCAGCTTAATAACATGCCACAAAGCAACAGGTTGCCCCATGCTGTGATAATAGGCTGCAGGTATTCAGAATTTAAATTATTTTGTGCTAGTTTGATTAACACGACTTTAGGATTTATTAAAAAGGCTTTGGTTTGAAGGATATCTTTACTATTCAGGGCCACTGAATTATTAATGGTGAGAGAGAAAAATTGAGGGTATACCAATGCATTCATTTGGATCAAAATATCAATCCTCCACAAAATATCATAGATGAAAACATTGTACATATCGTCACATCTATGTGCTTTTATTTGGAATTTCCCACGGCACGTCTGCATGACCATTTCCAACCGAGCGCACCTTCTACCGACAGAGCTCAGTAATTATATTTGTTCTGTTGCTTACTGTGAGCACATCCAGATGTAACTGATTATTTATATGATGGAATCAAATTAAAACCATATTGTGGCAGACTTTGTGATATCAGCAGACATTGCGTAGTTTTCCATAATTGATATAAAATCGAATCCTAGTGGTTTTTACGGCCTCAGTTGATATTGTCGGACAGATTTATAGTAAACCATATTACCGAAACACACACAGGTCTTTTCTGGTTCCTTAGGGTCTGTGACACCATGACTGTTTCCCACTTTGCTAAATATTGCACTATATTGTCTCTTCGTTTGTGTTATCACACAATTCTGAGATATATTCTTCTTTCTAAGTAGACAAACACATTGATGTGACCAACCAACAGTTATCGTGTAATCGTTGTGAATTAATAAGGATAAGAATTCTTACAAGGGTGTTTTTGAAGAAGTAGATGCGAGAGTCCCTCCTATCATAGAAGGCTGTGTCAATGGGAGCGAACACCCCCGGGAAACCCTCGGAGATCAGCCTGGGGTAGCGGTGACCTTCGGGGTCCTGTTTGAACGCCTGGTCGTTCTCACTGTCGTACCTCCAGAACTGAGCCCCTGCACGCAAAGACAACATTCACCAAAGACCTCTTTGAAGATGTATGCAGCAAAAAATAATGACCCTAGTGGTTTCGCACAGTATTCACATTTGTAGGACCGTACAGCTGTTGTTTTTTGGGCCTACCTTTGAAGAAGTAAACAGCATCCATTTTTCGGGACCACACGTGCACGTACGCATCCACTCCGTCACTGGGAATTCCACGCCAGCCAGCCTGCAGGACGACTGGATCGCCAAAGCGCGTTCGGTTATTTCTGTTCTCGTACAGCCAGTACCAGCCGTCCCTCATGAAATAGGTGTTAAAGCGGATGACCACCTCCCCGTAGGGCGTCTTCTCCTTTCTGATCCAGTCAAATGCTGTGTTGAAACGACCCTTACAGCCACCTGCGGTCGCACATAAGCACATTGCAAAAAAAAAACATTTGTAAAATAAAACTGAGACTATGTCTCTGTGTGTATCCACTAGATGGTGCTGTGACTGCGTACCGTAGAGGTGCTGCACGGCCTTCCTGTCCATCCAGTCCATCTCGAAGCCCGACTCCTGAGGCAGATAGCTGGGCTGCATTATGGAGCCAGCTCTGTAGATGTGGGGGAGACCCAGAACATGGCCGATCTCATGGACTGCTACCTAGCAGATGGGAGATTATTGTTGTTATTGTTGCGGTTCGTTTTCCATTCAAGCTTCAGATGATTCGCTTCATCGTTACTCACTTTGAGGAGGCTGATGCCACTTCCAGCGTTGGGAGTGGTGAAATGTTCGTCGTCATCAAAGTGTATATCACCCAGGAACCAGGCGTGGGCAAATTCTTGACCAGTGCCATCAAACCTCTGGTTGCAGCCCAGATGCCTTCCTATTTGACATTTAGTGGCAAAAAAAGATGCACAGATTTCTCCGTGAAGTATTTGAAGGACAATGTTACTTCACAAGATGCAGATAGATTAAAACAATTAAATCTACCTGTGCCAAAGCCCAGCCTGATGTCAATATCCTCCAATGGAGAACGCGTGTCCTCCACAAACTCCAGGGGAGACACCTCGCTCCACATCCTGAAGGCCAGTCTGAAGATGTACCTCTGTTCTTCAACGGACAGCTGGCTGCTGTACCCTTCGCCTATCAGCCTCCATTTCAACACCCTCTTGGTAAAGGCCATGTAACCGGTGTCCCTCAGATCTCTCCTGCGGCGGTTTTTGGAAACCAGCGCGGCGAGGTGACGTTTCCTGCGTCGCACCGCTGGGCTCTGACGGGCGTTCGCGCCGCCGTTTGCCGCCCGTCCGTCCCCGTTGACCACGTGCGAGCCGTTTGCAGAAGGGTCATTCAAATAGGGATCGTATGTGTCGACTTCGCCGGTGTGAATGCCGCTGTCGTTGGAAATGCCGGCGAGACCGCTTGCTGCGTCGTTCACATCGAGTATGTCGTCTTTGAAGGTTTCAGGAGCGCCAAAAGAAGAACTCTCGCCGATTATATCACTTGATGTGTCCGTCTCTGTCCACGGCTCACTTCCTCCGCTGCCAGCATCAATGGCGGTATGCTTTTCAGGCGCTACAGGGGCGTCCAGGCCAATCTCCTTGTCAGGGACTCCGCACCTGGGTTTGTTCATTGCCACCCTGGTGACCTCATCAAACACACCTGTGGCAGGCAGACCGGATACCCTCTGAAACTCCTTCAGAGCGGAGATGAACTCTCGGCTGTTGTGGTCGTCGGGATCGCCATCCTGCGGGGCGTCCCTTGACCGATGCGAGGTCCCTTCCTGGATCACGTCCCGAAGGTCGTCCAGGAAGTCGTTGTTAACAGACGTGTCGGAATCTTCAAACTGGACCTCTTCCCAGTTCACCGCCTTAATGAATCCATATCTAGAGAGAAATAGCTAGAACAAGACACGGGTTACATTCTGTGATTAGAACAAACAATGGTACAATGTCTGATTGGGATGGATGGTAAGACGTTTACCTCCGCTGTGTATTTGTTCGTTATAACCTCAGCTTGGTGAGGAATAAGGGTCTGCACATCGGAATGATCCCGGCTGTGGAAAAGCTTCTCTGCATCGGCTGAGCAAACGCTCGCCCAAAAAAGGAAAATCATCCGCTGGATAGAAGTCAGCATCGTGCCGTTGGCTTAACTCAGGTAACTATGTATCAGTAACCAAGAAGCCACAGGGCTTTTTATAGGCCGATCCTGAGCTCGGCTACACCCATCTAAAGGTGCGACTCTTTGGAGGTATCCCACTTTCCTCAGCTTGGTGTGAAAAGTAAACCCGTCTTTATGGGCTCCAACTGCTCAATTTCATTGAATTGAATGGCTGTGTGATTCATGCTCCACTGGTTTTAAATGGATTGTCGTTGGCCTGTGGAAGGAGGTTAAAGCCTTAACTTTCATCTGGGACAAAGGCAGTTTAGGAAAGCTCGGACTTCTGCCAACACCTGTATTGAACAGGAAACACACTCACGCGCACTTGAGGGTTTTACAATCAATAACCACAAACCAAACCTTTCATAATCACATTAGCTAACATTTATTTTCAAAAAACAGAGCTACATTGACCCTTCCCGCCAAAAAAATTATAATTATATTCACATTCATTTCTGAGGCTCTTATGGAACAAAAAGCTTTTTTTTTCAGTGCAAATAAGCCGATCTGGTAAAAGTAAGACAGAAAATGACATTATAAATACGTATAAATAGTCAGGGCAAAGAAAGACGGAAAATAAAGTGGATGGATTTAAGCGCTGCGGCCCGCGGGGGGTTGCTGTAGCGCTTTGGCTATCGCTGCTGCCAGGTGTTCGGCTGTCGGCTTTTCTGCAGTGCAGCTGACGCGCAGGCCTTCCGCCGTCATGGCGTCCCGCGTAGTAGGCCCTATGGCTGCGAACTGGAAGACAAAAGGAGTTTAAGTGACCCGTCGGCGGCCCCCCGAAGAAGAATCATGCGTTGTTTTTACGCGTGCTGCACCTCCATCTGAGTCAGCCGGTCGCCCGACAGCCTCCGTACCGCCTCCAAGCAAAACTTCACCCCCGACGGACTGAAGAAGGCGACGCTGGCCGGAGCGCCCTGCAAGTGCACAGACCAACCGAGTATTGCTACGTGCAGAAAAGGTCCTTCTCTGAAGTGCAGAAGGAGTGGGGCTGTACCTGCTCTGTGAAATAGTTCTTTAGATTTTTCTCCAGATCTGGATGTTCAGCGGTTTGATAGACAGTCAGCGTCTCAAGGGGAACTCCTGGAAAACAAAGAAAGAGATCCCAGCCGTGATAGATGTAGCGCAATTTTTTTTATTTTATAATTGGTGTAGTCCCGGTGGGACTTTAATCACCTTGAGTCTTAATCTTGAGATCTTCAGGCACAATAGAGGAGAACACTTACCATTTCCCTTTAAAGCCGTGGGCAACACTTCTCTTTTAATTGAGCCACAGGGGAAAAAAAGCGGTGGAATATTTGTGTCCTCTCCTATGAAAACGAAGACAATAAAATATAAGGTCGTATTAGTTAGCGTAGAAATGGTAAAAGTCCCATTAAACTGAACCGTGAAGAATGCGGGCGTATAAAGTCATATCGTACGTTCAATGATAAGACGTGATAGGACATCTGCTGTCCCCGTGTCCTCGCCCAAAGCCTTCAGACCCAGACTCCCTACTATAACAACAGAAAAAGGACGGCCGATGTCAGCAACACGCTATCAAATGATCACACAAACGAATGATTGAGTTCAGCTCGGTCCACCTGCTTTGGCTACTAAATACACAACTAACTGACAACAAAGACATCAAGAGTCACGAAAGGGAGACGTTAAAGCACACGTCAGGCAGGTGCTGCACCTTGCGCCAAACTGTCACTCGTGTGCGACCTACTTCTAAATGACTGAGGGTGGTAACAACACCTCGCACACTTCTGTGAGCACCAAGTGCCCGCCACACTCTGCTACAATTAGAATTGACATCACAAAAGGCTGTTTTTTTTTCAATAAGGAGAAAAGGGGTTTCATAAGTGACAATAACTCACCTAGTGCAGCAGTTGCCTTACCGACCACATAGATGGACTTGCTGTTCCATTTCTCTTTAACGGAGCTGTTCCATTCTGAAATAATCAGCGGGAAGTGAAGTTGAAGTTGAGAAACACGGTACACAGGATTCATAAGACTCTTCTCTTCGATTGACAAACCTGTGACGTGCAGGGTGCAACAATTATATTATTATTTTAAAACGTGATTCCTTTGTGCCCACCTTCCCTCCTTTCTTCTGCTTCTAAGCACATCTGTACGGCCTCCACTGCTCTTGGACTGGTAAATACAAGACCTCCGTGCTTTTCTGGTTGGAAAAGCTGGGAAAAAGAAGACATCTTAAACTGCAGACAAAAGATACAAAAATTCAATGAACCCATATTAATAGAATTTACCTTATCGGACAATGTGTTTAATGAGACAAACTTAAAAGACAGCACAGGAATCAGGGTTGCTTTATGTCCACGTGTTGCCAACTCCTGAGGAATCAAAAGAAGAACTTCCAGTCAATGCCTTCTGGGTGCAAAAACATATGTGAACACGGCACCTAACAAGGAGGGCATTCACCTTGATGTAAGGGTCCGGTCCAGACTCTCCATCCCTGGGCTCTTTCAGAAGCAGCACATGCATATTGGCAAGGCCTTTAAAAAGCTGGAGCGATGAAATCAATTGGGAAGAATACAACAGATCAAACCACGGTGAAATTTCAATTATGCTGCCATAGAAGAAAACAGCCAAAGCCAGATGCTCCGAACTGCAAAAAGCGTGAGGACGGTGGGCGTGAAGACACAGCGAGCTACACCCTAAAACTGTCATATGCAACCTACCGATAACAATACTGTTGAGTCATGTTTTTGTGGAACTGTAGATGTGGAGAAAATGAAAACCATTCATGTCACACGTTGTCGTTGGATGCATGTATAACATATGTTGCGTTAGCTGCAATGTGGCTATGTCTTCTGTTATTGTTTACATCGGCAAGGCATTGTGAAAGACAGTTTAGCTAGCTCGTAACCGTCCGCCGCTTATTAGAGCTTGTCCGTAATGCGTCGGGATAATAAGCAGTAAATCTACCCGGCTTGTTTAGTACAATGATGTGAATTACAACAGACACTATAAAAGGACAACATATTACACGATATGCATGTACCTTGAGTTGTCGCTACCGCTGACTACATAACGACTTTCAGCCAGGTTCAAGAAGGGGGGATATTGCATTGAACATTTCACTAACTTGAAAATAAATTACGTTTTTTCTGCAATAATACATATTGTTTTACAATGAATAACGCCTAAACTATTAAACGACATCATGCAATCAGCCTGTTAATAACAAATCCATAGTAGTATGCATATTTCAATTAACAGCTGTCCCCTTTTTCTGAAGTGGTTCATTCCATTTTCGCGCAGGGCAACAAGGCCACATTGCGGCTCCGAGGCTCCTACGGCAAGAGGCAAGTCGTGTATATTCAGAGCCATAATGGCGGCCTGGACCCTCAGCTTCCTACCTCGCTGTGAGCTGGACTTTAGCAATAGCCCCGCCCACTCGGTTCAAACTCGTGTTCCCTGTTTGTAAGCATGGCTTCTTCGGCTAAGAGAAGAGCAGTAGGTTTGGCAGAAAATCCCGAGGAAAGACAAAACAGCTCCGATGAGAATTCGGAGGCGGATGCTGATTCCGGGGAGGAAGACAGCGATGCGTCAGAGGAGGAGATCAACGAGGTAAAAAGAAAAGATGATTCAGTGAACGTAAATTCCACGCATGGCCTTTCTAGCTAGCTAGCCAGCTAGCTAACTTTAGCCAACTCAGCTGTTGGCTAAAGGTAACGTGACGTAGTGTTAATAACATGGACAAACTGACTTAACGTTAAGTAGCTATGGTAGTGTTACTTAACGTCGGTTATTATGGCTAATGTAGCTAGTAAAGGATTTTACAGTGCGTGTCAAAAAACGCTGCTACTACTACTACTAATGTTACTTGAGTGAAACTAAAATGACTCACTCATTCGATAATTATATCAAACAACTAAAGCTACCCAAATAGTGTAACAGAAGTACTTAAATCAATACTTTCTCCACATGCAGGCGTTTTGTGTTGCTCTCAACTTACGTCACTCCCTGCTTTGTTTTTGTTTTGCCACCAGGAGGTCATGGTTGACTTTGAAGCCCACACCATCTCGGTCAACGACTTCAATGGTGTCAAGAGACTCCTACAACAGGTCTGAGGCCATATATATATGTATGTGTGTGTGTTTTTCTCTCGCGCTCATATGTTATATGTTGTAAGCATGGCCTCACTTCTGTTGCGTTTGGATACAGCTCTTCCTGAAGGCCCATGTAAATACTTCAGAGATGACAGATCTCATCATTCAACAGAATCACGTTGGAAGTGTCATCAAGGTGCGTTTTAACCTCAGCCCACATTTTCCAGGGGAATTTCCAGCTCGTTACCGTGTGTTAACTTGTCTCTTGTCCCCTGCTCCAGCAAGCCGAGGTGCCAGATGACAGCGACGATGACGACCCGGACGAAGTATTTGGCTTCATCACTCTGCTCAACCTGACTGAGAGAAAGGTAACCCTAACCCTTTGGCGCACACTCCAACCTACAGACTAGTGGGCTTTTGAGGGATCTGATCATTTAGAAAATGTACTCCTCTGATGTCCTTTTTTGCTGTCGACAGGATGTGCAATGTGTGGAAGAGTTGAAGGAGCTGGTCGTGAATCAGTGCGAGAAGAACTCCACCCAGAGTGTGACGGAGCAGCTCGAGCAGATCCTCAATGACAGCAGCAAGCCTGTTGGGCTGCTTGTGAGCGAGCGCTTCATCAACGTGCCCCCTCAGATCGCCCTCCCACTGCACAAACAGCTCCAGTGAGAAGCGTTAACTACTGTTTTATTTTTATTTCATTTGGAATAACTGACCCTAAAAATCCTCCTCCTTAGGGTTTCAAAACGTGTCGTGTCCAGAAAGAAAATTAACTGAATTTACTTTTCCTCCAGGGAAGAATTAGCTGATGCTCAGAGGACAAACAAGCCCAGTGAGAAGTGTCACTTTTGTCTTATGATCAGCAAGACGTGCAAAGAGGCAAACAAGAGTGTTCCAGCCAGAGGAGGAGCTCCCAAAGATGAATACTTGTTTGTCAATGCAGAGGAGGAATTCTTCTATGAGGTAACGTCAAGTAAATGCAAAGTCAGAGATGGTCACTTAATCTTAAAGAAGTAATAATCAAAATGGTCTTCCGTCTGTTGAACCTTTTTGATTATTACGTCTTTTTTCACTTTCTAGGAAGAAAAAACAGTAATTTGTTTGTGTTCACGCTTGGATATTAACAAATTTAATCATCGTGGGTGTTGTCCTTACAGCAAGCCATCTTGAAGTTCCACTACTCGGTCCAGGAAGACGCAGACACCTGTTTGAGTGGCAGGTGGTCATTCGAGGATGTCCCCATGAAACCTTTCAGGACAGTGATGCTGATTCCAGCAGACAGAATGCCTGCCATCATGACCAAACTCACAGAATATCTAACTGTGTGAACTGAACCAATAAACTGACGTCCGTGCACACTGAAGACCTTCGGGCATGGAAATGGTTTACTATATTGAGAGACTGGAGAAGAAAATATTTTGGTAGCATAATCTTGAGTTGTGTATTATAAATCTTAGCTTTAGAACATGCCGTGCAGGGACTTTTATAAAATACATTTTAGAGAAACTGTTCACTGACAAACTGTACAAATTCACTTTAATATACCCTGCTCAGTCGTACTGCAGAAACATGCAGTTGTTGTATCGTGAATAGAAAGTTTTATTTTGTAGTCAAGCCTCAGCTGGTGGAAGAACGCCATTTGTAATTGTATAATTATATATCTATATCTATAATTGTGTCGATTTGAAAGAGGATCCAGATTCCCAGCCAAATTCCACATACAAATTCGATTAAAACGCGTTCAAATCTTGATTGGACTTGTGCTTTTCTGGAGCACTTTCTATAAACCTCTGGAATCTCTTCTCTAATAAAAGCATTGCATCTACATGGCTTGAATTTGCTTTCTTAATGTCAACAAATTTCAGTCTGAAACCTGAACTTTACACACCTCATTAACCTAAAAAGAGGTGCACTGCCAACTCTTAAGAATCCAGATGAAATGAAGTATCCTCCAGAAGCTCGTACATGCTGTGTATCAAACCACCTCATTAAATCTGCATCCTCTTGCACAAGACGTTTGGAATTTTTAGTACAGCAACAGATGACATCCATCTGCTGCTCCTTCAATAAAGGCTGCTAAAGGCCGTCGCGCTGCTCACATTTGCAGACAGTGTTGAAAAGGGAGGACAGAGCGAATATAAAGCAGCACACAACTTAATCCGATGCAAGAAATCACGGAAATGGGATGTACTGACACCGCAGAATATATAAGGGCCACGATTAACAAACATTATCCCGTGACTCGTTTTTTAAAAATAATTGAAAAGAATGCAGCTGAGATTTCCATTCACGATGTTGATCATTGAATCACACATCTGTCATAAGTCTGTGACACCACTGCGCACCCGGCGTTGGCATCGCCGCCGATCGTGGAGGCGTTTTGTTTCCCGTCTCCGCGTTTTCTGGATCCTTCTGGGTTCAACATGTCTTGTAGCATGTCTTTGCTTTCACTGGTGGGCAGATTGTAGAAGAAGTACATGGGAGCCATTTGGATGTACCTAAAGTGACAGAAATTATGTTGTAAAAAGGAGAAAAAGTGATTGTTGATGTTTCTTTATATAAAAAAAAACCCCGGGAAATCTTTATTGCAATAACAAAAACAATCAAAAACATATATTTGTGACACCAGCGTGTGCGCAAAAAACACAATCCATGAAAATGTAATAATAATAATGTGTTTGGACTTACACTTGTGGAGAGATTTCAGACACCGTTCTCATGTGGTTGTTCTGGGACAGGGTGTACTCGTGGAAAACGACCCACTCCGGCAGCCCCAGCTTGTGTGACTGAGGCCCGTAGCTGGACAGAGGATGCATCTGAGCCATGTGCTTGTGTGTCAGAATGAAGTAGTTTCCAGACCCGTCCACGTCTCGTGCGATCTACGAATACATTTTTTTTTTTCAGTCAGTACCGTAGAATCACTGGCGACTTCCTCAAGATTGATATTTAGTTTCCACACACCTGCATGAAGAAACCGGCCAGCAGAGCTCTTTTGACGTTGTGGGTGTTGGTTTTGGTTCCGAAGAAGGGCTCAGAGATGGGAAGCTCGATCCTGTTTAGGGTCTCGGTCAACTCTGATCTAATGGCCTCGGCTTCCTTCAGGGCAGAATGATCGAGGAAATAGTCCTGGCACCACTTTTCAGTAGTGAAGTCTGAGGAAACATACTGTAGTCAAGTAGGATTTTGGCAAAGCCAAAATTAGGGCAAAAGGATGGAAATCATAAAAATCTGCTCAGACTGCACCATTGCACATAGATTAAATCAAAAAACTAAAATGTAGCAAAAATAATGTGTCTCTTATTAGCAAAACCTGAAGTAGACCACCTAGTTATCGCACTTGCACAATTCTCTAAAGGTCCCCTTTAAATGAGTACATCAAAAGCTGCAGCCTACTTGAAAACATATTACGTCAGAGAAAGCAGATTAATTTTGTCCACCAACTGAGTCCTACATGGTTCTCTCTGGCTTTGTTTGAAGGCGTTGTAGATGTTGATGAGGGTGAAGTGATCGCCTTCAGGGTGCTGGAACTTCCTGTGACACTGGACCGCCTCGTGGCTTCTACCAACAGGTGGCTCCAGGAAGCAGCTTGTGGCTAAAAGACAACCACACAATGAGGTCATCACCAATGAGACTGAGATGAGACTATCTGGTTCTGTGTCAGGGGAGAAAGCGCAGCTTCGTACACCTGCGAATAAGCTACTACGACGATCTGACGAATCTGCAAAACCAGTGACAAGGATCCTCGCTCATTAGGGACAAATCTTCCACCGAGTGGAAGCAGGAATACGTGGTACCTGAAAGCATCGCTGCGATTGTCAACATCTCGCTCACGCAGTCAAACTCGCAAGATGCCAGCAGCGCTTTGGCCATCTGAGGCTCCAGGGGGATCTCAGACATGATGATGCCAATCTCAGACAGGTTGCCATCGTCGTCTAAAGCTGCGAGGTAATCGAGCTCCTCCAACGCCTGCATGAGACCCTCGGGATCTGCAACAAGGAACAAAAAGGCTTGTGTTTGACATGACATGGGTTCCATAAATCAAAGTGTACAGAGCTGTGTATTATCTTTAGGGAGTTACTCCTACTTAAAAGATGCTTTATTAGGAATTTGAAAACACCCCAATGTACGTAATTGGGAGGATCCCAATGCCCCCCAGTGGTAGTACGCAAAAATGACACCACGGTAGCTGCTAAAAAACATATATTGTAGTTATTAAGGTGATGAATCAATTGAAAAGTACAATCATTTTCTCATAGAGCTTGATGCAGATCAGAGTTTTTTTGCAACCTCTCCTTTCAGTCTGCAAGAGAATAACGATATTACAGCACATTTGGCCATTCTCTTCTCTTCATTGTGCATGTCTGTTGCTGCCCTAGCGGGACCTTGTTGTGTAATCGTTAATGAGCTGGCCTCTTTTAGCCTGTTCTGTTCACGTTAGGGTCGGTTAGGCCTCAGACAATAGTTAGTAGCGGAGTCCTGTCAGCTCAGCTAAATCATGGATGACTGGGCCCAAAGAGCTACGAGGGGCAAATTCGTTTGTGCTTCCTCTGGCCAGCCAACTCCCCCTCCACCACCACCACCCACTCCGGATGCACCTCTTTGGCTGTGATTCAGGGTGGAAGCACGATGTTGTCTGTGGGAACCAGCAACCTCAGTATAAAATGCAATGTCCACTAGCAGGCTACATCACCTGGTCGCTCTATAAAATCGCACTGTCCAAGGCCGGCTATCTCCATCCTTTTTAGGAAAAGGACAGTTGGAGTAATGTTGGACTCCAAAATCTGTGCCGGGTTCTCTGCAGGGAGCTGTCCGTCTTCTTGATACAGGCAGAAACATTTGCCTAGGAAATGAATTCAGAAGGTAAAATAGCGACTTAATTATAGTTTTACATGAAGTGTTATTATAGTAAATATTCCAAGAGGGAGAGAGAGCGATTACCAGCCCCGAGTCTGATAATATTTAACAAATGAAATTTGTTCAAGCATCGCCCCGCTGTAGAACACGGTCAAACACACCAGTTGGTCCACAGAGCCGCCTGCGTATGTCTGCCTGATATTGACTGATGGGTTGAAGAACCTCAGAGTTGGCTCTTATTCTTGGATTGTACACCTAGAAAAGATCCAATCACATGCCAATTAATCAATCACTGTATTACTCATTTAAAGCAAATATGATTTGATGGCAAAAAAAAGCGAACCATCTTCTTCTGGACTCCTGTGTCGATGACGAAGTTGACCGACTCTGTGGCCCACCACATATCCTCCCCCTGTTTGGTAGAGAGGAAAACCCTCCTGGACCTCTTGGAGCCCGGTGGCCCAGGCGGTATCCCTCCCCGCCGGGGGCACAGCACCACAGGGACCATCTGGCCGAGCTCAGCTCCCAGCCTGGTGCCTTCTCTCTGGAGGATGCTGTGGGCACAACGGACCTCCTGCACGACATACGGCAAGCAAAGAACATGTGCTCAACCACCTTTGGTCCCGTCAAAATCGCTTCTTAAACGTCGCGGCGATCTTTCTTACGTCGGCGGAGGCCAAAAACACGACAACGTCTCCCTCCTCTTTGGTTCGATGGATCTCCAGCGCCAGTCTCAGCGCTGAGAAGAAGTAGTCCTTGTTGCCGCTGTTGCTGTGGACGTCCTCAGCGGGTGGCGAGGCCTCCAGCGTGATGAGCGGGACGCCGTGGTAGTGGCTCACCAGCTTGTCGGTGGCGGGCGGGACGGCGAGGACCACCACTCTGAGCTCAGGCCTCTGCAGCAGGATGTCCTTCAGAAGACCCAGCAGTACGTCAGTGCTCACTGTCCTCTCGTGGGCCTGGTCGATGACGATGACCCCGTAGTGCTCCAGAAAAGGGTCCGACATCATCTCTCTCAGCAGCACATGGTCGGTGCAGTACCTGAGCGGGGAAAGCCATGCGAGGAGTCAATGGCCATCACAAATGCAAAAGCATGCAACGGCGGCCATATTTGACGTAACGTTTGGATCCAAACGGTGTTTGTGTTCAACCAAATAGAAGGTCAGATAATGACTGAATGAGAGTTTGCAGGTTTTCTTAAAAAGGTGTTGGACGGCCGCCTGTGAAACAGACCTCAGGATAGTGTCCGAGGAGCAGCAGTTCTCCAGAGGGATGGCGTAGCCCACTTCGTGGCCTATGTTGACGTCCATTTCATCGGCCACACGCAAGGCCAGATCCACGGCGCTCTGTGCGCTGCTCTGCGTGCACACAACCATGCCGTGCTGGTACTTGGCGGAGAGGCAGAACTCGGCAGACCACTGAGGGATCTGAAAGAGAACATCTCTCAACTTTAAAAAAAAAAATGATTCACAGAGACTCAGCTGGAGAGCATCCTTTCAATCAGAGTGGCACCAACAGCTTTTCTATTGCAAAACAAACAGACGTGAGCTATCCAATGGTATTATCGCTAATAATGCAAAATTGCTTTGGCAGCATGAGGCGGCTCCAGCGGATCAGGACTCGGCAGCAGGAGGTCCCCTTAAATCCCCGCTGGAGCCTTTGTGAAGCTTGACTGTCCGCCTGAAGCTTGGACGGCCATGGCGGCGACACAACAGCATCCGCTGAGCTGGGCAGCCTGTTCACACCGGCTGACCACAATGCCGCCATCTCCATACATGTCAACAGCGAGAGAATAAAACAAATCCAAACCAAAAGGAACCAAATAGCATGTCAAAAGTCGTTACTGTTGAGGAGATAAAGATGGCAATGCTGGGCAGTAAACAACTTTTATTTTTGATCAAATTAAGGGAAGCAGGGCTCTAATTCAAGTCATACACATTCAGGTATGCTTGGTATTTAAGGTCCAGACTGAAGGAATTCAAAATGTCCCTGAGCAGAGAATTGAGAGGAGATTCACTTTTACTCCGCATCAGATCCGCATCCTTTTTCCCTGATAAAGGATAAAAACGTGCGTGTTATTGATCTCATACCTGCGTGCTCCTCCCAGTCTGCGCCGTCCCGGACACAACGACCAGTTGGCTGTTAACCAGAGCCTCTTCAAACTCGCACCTGGCCTCCCAAACGGACAGAGTCTGCCTCTCCCGCAGCAGCTCGTAGTAGCGGGAGGAAAAGGGCAAGCCGTCGAATGGATTTAACTCCAGATCATCTCCGAAGCCAAACGCATCATCCGCGGGGCATTCCTCGCTTTCCGGGCGAGTGTTTGGCTCGCCGGGAATCCCTCCATCAGACATGACGCATATAACGAGGGGTCCACACATGGGTTCCCTACCGCTCCAGCTACGGCTCCATTTCGTTTTCTTCTATTGTTCCATCGGAACGATTAAAAAGATAATCCGTTTCGTGAACTTGGACGAATCCTATGATATATGAGGGGCTTGCTCCCGGTTTCTTAATAGCTAAAACTATATTTATGAAGCTGTTAAGAGTGGCAGGTAGTTCTGGTAGAGGCGGTCCGGCGCGAAGTGCGCACCCGGTGCGTAATTTCTCTCCGGCGTGGCTGCGCACGTGTTTTGATTTGCTCAGGGCTTCACATTCAAAAGCGAGCGAGCAGTGCGGTCATAATCTCCCGATTATCCCAAATACGCACGGGCAAAGGACCGTGACGCTAATATCAGATCAAAGTATCCCGTTCTGTGTTTACAGAGGTTTTAAAAATGCTTATTAAAAAGTGCGCACGAGGACCAGAAGGTTTCAGTTTGTGTGGAAGCACATTCCTGCAGCTTAAAATAAACCAGTACCATTTACCAGATTTACCAGTTTTCAGTTTTTACTCCCCATAATTACGTTCTACATACCTGTATATTTGAATATTTTTTAAATGAGATAGTAACATAAATTCATAATTATAGGGAAATAACACTGATGGATACAACAACTTTTTGTTTTTAAAATGGGGCTAATAAAAATTTAGGCTCCGTTGTAATTTTTTTATTTTTAGATGTGAATGTATTGGTGATATTCATTCATTCTATGCTGAAGGCTACACCTTCACGATCATCAGTTGTGATCATGAATTTATCTCAGACTTAATCATTAAACCAGACTAAATGTCTCAACTGCGGAGTCTGTAAACATCTCTGCTAATTACTAAGAACAAACTGTTATGTTAATCACACCGAATCTTAGTCATTTAACTCAGCTTTTGGGAAACCTAGATTTAGTAGATGTGCCGTTATTTTTATTCTTTTGCTTTTGGCCTTTGCATTGAAGCTCCTTCCCTGTTAATGACAAAAAAAATCAGTCCGCAGCTTTAACCTTGTCACTAAACAATGTTGGCTGATCCTCAAATCAGCGTGTCCTTGTTATTGCGTGGACCAGCTTATTTCTCATCAGTTCAATGGTCATCAAGCCATTTCAAATCTTATAACCAAAAAAATGTTGAATTACACAGATACTGCAGGCTTTTGATGGAAAACTTTTGCAGACACAAAGTTGGATGAAAATCTAGTATCTTTAAAATCAGTCTGAGGGAGGAGTAAAGTATGCAGGCTGTTTTCTAAGAGCTTTTATATAGAAATAATACTGTTGTTTTCTTGCTGTGGGAAAAAAAAAAGATTGATGATAAAAAAGTCTTTGCAAAACGGTTTTACTAAAACACCAGACACGTAAGTGTTTTCTTTACATATGATGTATCAAACAATCATTATATTAAAAAAAAAAAAAAATCCTCCTGGATATGTGTTCACCTGTAACACGACATAAAATAAAAGGAACACATGGCAATAACACAGTCAGGTGACAGGACTCAAATAACGTGTATTAGTACAGTACATGAACACATAGCATTGAAAAAGCAAAGTAAACAAAGCACTGCATTTAAATCTAATGCATTATTAAAAAGATACTTGTATCAAAAGTAACAAAAATTCAAAGTCACCTTTAAGCCTAAACATTTGTGAACGAGAGCTGTGCTTAAGCTGTGTGAATGTATATGCAAACATTTTCAGTTACCACAAATACAATGCATGTAGGATCGGTTATATTGGCTTTAAAAAACAAACAAACTTCAAGTTAAAAATAATTGAAAATGACGACACTTCATTTCAGTGGCAGAAATTGAAATGCGCCCTTGTCAAACAAGTCGGTCCACACATGAACACCTCAGCCTGACCCGGGCTGATGCGAGTGCCTCCATGACGCCTGCCATGACGTGTCTTGGTGGAAGTCCTCTGGGATTCATTCACAGGGTTTCACACACACAGAGTCCTCGGTCCAGAGAGGCACACAAGGAAATGCTCCAAAGCACGCGTGACCTTTCAGCAGAGCGATATTTCAGAGACATCCGCTCTCCCTCCGACAAATGAACGCTTCCAGGATCCACGTCAAGTCCGTACCTCGGAACCCAGATCCCTTCCCCGAGCCTCTTGGGTCTTGTTAAGGAAAACCTGTGACATTTTCCAAATCGACAGGTTGCCTTCGCGAAATACAAATGCAGAAGAAACAAGACTTCAGTCCCCCTCTTCTCCAGTTGCAGTAACGCAACTTTTTATTCCTCTCTGGTTATTTCGAGCCTCGTCGGATTGAGGCTAAGGTGCAACGGAGAGCATACCCCCTTTGATAAACATTAAGTTCCACGTGAACAACAAGTGTTGTTCTCATCTGTCATTGCACAACACTATTCACCCCCCCAGCCTCTTCCTTCTGTAATATACAGAAAAAACACACCATGTAAAGGGTTCCCCTCATTAAAACACATTTCATATGGTCTGCCAACAGAATTTCACAAGTTGGCTTTTTTTCAAAAATGTTTTAACCTCCTAGCAGTCGACGAGGCGCAGAGAAAATGGTCAAACCGACGCAAGCTACGAATAAAAAAAAAATGCGGCGTTGCCACTGCGTAGTAGACAAGATACTGCATGGCAATAAATACAGAAGATAAATACTTTACATGTACCTGAGCACAGACTCGTAGCACCATTCAGGGAAAGAGCACCAAAGGGACACGGCGGATCTCCTGATGCTCAAAGAAGCCGCCACATTTTAAGGTTTTCATAGTTCTCATAGTGCAAATTCTTTTGTAGTGTGTCGTCACAACATCGTCCCGGCCGTCCCCTCATCCCCTCAGCTGCTGTATTTGACGTTGGCAATGATGCAAGGCTTTGGTAGTGTTGGTGGTTGCTTGGGACCGGGTCTAGAGGAAGGGAGAAGAGTGAAGCAATGTTACGTTTCAGTAAGTGATACCAGCCTCGGCGTTATTTTATTAAATGAATGTGGTAGACGCTTGGGAACTCACCTGTTGGCGTCTGGGACGGGGCGCTCGGGCCTGGGCGCGCCAGGTGCCGGTGCGGGGCCACAAACAGGAGAGGGCCTTTGCACCGCAGAGGGACTGCGGACCAGACGCGAGATCCTTGGATCGGCAGGGAGGGGTTTCTGAGGGGGACTGGGCTTCTCCAACTCCTGGCAGACACATGGAAACAAGAACTGAGAATCTCCACCAGGTGGCACTCACAGCTCGGGCCAGCTGTCGTCCTCCTCCTCTCAACTTGCCATGAGAGGAAGAGTCACGTGGTTTTAATCAGAGACTGAGATCACGACTAAGGCCTGCCACCCAGCCCCCATCTGGTCTCCGTTCTCATCCTTCCTCCTATTTGCCTTCGTCTCTACCTCTCAAACATCACAGAGGAACGGAGAGAAACAACCATGCAATCAGATTCAAAACCATTATTCACAAAGCATATTGCTGTTGGTGAAGTCTCTGATGCAGGATATGTCTCTCCTTTGCGTCCTTGAGGTTCAAGTAAGAAGGCAGTCTGCACTATTCAAGTTCAGCTACTAATTCATCTCATTGACAGCCGGGTAGCGTCATGCAATGAGCCAGCTGGAGCTCCATCCTAAAAGTATCAGAGCGATACCAAATGGCAGTGCAGTGAGACGCAGTCAAATCAAAAAGAGCGTGCCCGATCAAGGTGATTTGGCACAAAAGGATATTGAGAAGAACTAAACCCTCCCATTGGACAGTGCAGCAGAAAGCGTCTTCGCTGGGATGAACATGGAAGAGTCCGTCAGCGCCTCGGAGCTGCCAAACAGCTGCCGAAAAGATACTGCCGGTGAATTATGCTGCCAACAGCTTTCGGTTTCACACTTTGACATTGAATCGGAGCAGCCGAGAGGGGGAAATTGACTTCCCTAAGTGTGGAAACGGCGCCAGGAGCTGCTGCACTACACCTGTTATACAGGTGTAAGACGGGCAAGGACCTTGGTGAAACTACATGGAGCTCTTTCTGGAAACGTCTCATTTTCTGCTCTGAAGCAAAGCTCACAGACATATTATGTGTAGAAGCTGTTACCATGACTCACAATGGCCCCTGTCCCTAATAAATAGCGTCAAAAATAATTTAGAAGAGCACTAGAAAAAATGAAAACACATTTATCTGTAAATCTTGAAAGAATCCTATTGTGAAGTCTATTGTGAATCTGCGTAAGTGAAAGGTGTAAATCCTGTTTGCAGTTTTTATTTGAGTCTTGTTTTTATCTTCTATCACCTTTTTCTTCTTTTCACTCTTGAGCTGCAGTAATAAATTATTCGCCCCTGCTGTCGGATCAATGCAGTTTTCATTTAATCTTTATTGTGTCAGGCTCTTTATGGAATGTTGATCCATCCCATCATATACCGTTGCAACAAGTAGTTCCATCTAGAACACGGTTGTGTTTTGAAGCCAGAGATCCTGTGTGAACCCTCCGTTGAGACTGGAACGTCATTCCTGGTTTGACACCACTATAAATTAGCGTGACCCTGCGGCGTCGCTTTGACCTCAGCTCCCGTGCGGCCTAATTTTTGACTGCTGCCCTTTAAAGGCGGATTTTTCATCCCGCAAATATTTATTTTTTCTTTCTTTCAGGGCTGCGACTAATTTCTAATCGGCGATAGATCTCCAGTTGTGTTTTTGATTTATCATCGGAAACGTGTCAGAAAATGTAGAAGATTGTTCCACAGGGCACGGTGACATTTTCAGAATGCTCGCTTTCTCAAAACCCCGAAAGACGCTCAATTCTCAAATGATATTAAACTAAAAGCGAGCATATCCAAAATGCCCTGGAAATGCTCGCAGTTTCATTGATTATATTTGATTAATGACTCCCTTTGTCACCCGATCACTTCGCGTTTCAGTTTTTTGGATCCTCTCTCTTTCGCTCGGTCTCAGTTACCTCACTTTGCCTACAGGGAACCAGTCAAACCGGATTAAAGCAAATATAAGTCTGTGAGAATCGCTGAGTGAGAGGGATTTAACACCAGGAAACTTCTGGCTTTCGCTTCCCCTCAACTCTGACAGTCCGCAATGCCATAAACTAAACTCCATGGAATATCAGTGGCAGCAAATTTAATAGCACCCTGCGATATTTGGGGATACTTGCAGGCTCCAGTTGCTGTTTCATCTTCCGTGCCCCCCCCCTCCCACCTCTCCCCCACCCTCCCTCCTCTGCATGTCTGGCTCCATTTTCATTATTTATGTGCTGGTTAATGGAACTGAAGTCTCGCTCCGATGTCGCTAGCTCCCCGGTTAACCTTGTTACTTTATGAGACATCACATTACTGTCAACATGCATATGCTTTTAGAGGACACGAAAGAACCGCGAAAGCGGTCGACGTCGTGACACTGCAGGTGCAGCGGACATCATCATCTCCCTGGTTAGGCATCACGGGCTGCGGCGTGCAAAAGCTCACGAGGCAGAGCAAAGCAATTACAGGGAGCAGCATCATCAAAACAAAGTGAGCGAAACAGGAAACCTCGCTCACCATGACCATCCTGCAGGAGTTATGGCGGGACGCACCGCGGAAGGCCGCCCCCCTCGGTGCGACGTGGGCGTGAGGCGGAGGCAGCGGGGGTCTCGCCAGCCCAGGGCCGGGGGAGAGGGACAAGGTGAGAGACAGGGGGACGGGGTGGCTGAGGTGAACCGGGGGGCACTTTGGCAGTCTGCGCAGGCTGTGGGAGGGGTAAGGGGCCGGTGGGAGCGCCGCCTCTGGACCCCCCCGGTGATGGGGCTGCAGAGAGATGAGAGGGCAGAAGCAGAAGAGTCAAGGCGAGAGTCGACAAAGCTCCCCTTAGCTGTCCGATCGCAGCGGAAGAGGAACGCTGCCTGGCTTCATGCACAGGTGGACCCTGCTAAAGAGCCCCATTAAATAAAGGGTTAGTTTTCCTGGTATTTATACCTGGCCAGATGTGTGCGCAACTCAAAAAGACACAATGCGTACGACACGCGGTTTAACGCAGCTTCCGACAACTGGAAAATGAGCTCAGTTGCACTGTTCTTACATCAAACAGCCTTACATCCTTTCTCGTCTTAATCTTAAATGAAAACCACATGCCCCTAACTGAAAACACGGATCTGGTGGTAATGCGCAGCATATTGCCTCTCTGCCGTGTGGCAACCCCCCGCAGCGCAAATGTCGATTCTGACCTCGCTCCTCTTATTTCAGCAACCCCCCCCCTCCTCGACTCAATCGATCAAAGGTCTCTTCCCATTACCGAGCGCGTGTCAGGACAGTTAAGGAATACTTTGCTGTAGACACACAGGTATTTACCGCTGAAAAGTAATTCTGCACTGGCTTTTCGTATGTCAGCATCCTTCATGGGACAAGCGGGCGGATCAATCAATCTCTCTCTTACAAGAAAATGTGTTGCGATCACGCCGCTCACCACGGACTCACTTGTCTCCCACATGTCCACCTGGAGTGGGACGGTTTAAATTGAATTTGAGCTGCCGCCTTGTGTTGAAAAGCACACGTCGATCCCGACGAGAAATGTTCCCGCTGCGGCCTTCCAGGGAGAATATTCTCCAGCGCGGGTTGGTAGTCAGACACTGAGCAGAGGTCCATCTGCAGGGGATGAACATCCGCGTGTGTTTGTGACAGGCGAGTGACGACGTGCCAGCTACTGACCTTGAAGATGGCGGCGCTGGGGGGCAGAGGCGGGGCCGGACGCGACGGAGACGCGCTCAGCGACTGAGGCGGGTTCGTCGCCGATCGGCTGCTGATTGCGGCGCTCACTGATCTGGAATTTAAAGAGGAAATTAACTGTAATCACACGGTTTATTATCCTGATCATACATCAGTTACAATGGTAATGGATTTCAAATTGTTGAATTAAAAATAACTACACACAGCTGTTATAAAAAGTGTTACCAGTCAGCAGAATCGGTCGCAGATGTTTTTCTATTTAGAAAATGCCATTACATGACAAATAAAGTTAATAAATCATTTTCTGACAAAGCACCTGAGCTTCTCAATTGGGTCCTTTTTACTGGTGAAGAGCAGGTCCACTAGAGCTTTCCTCTTGATGGCGATGATCAGACCAGCTCCCAGCACGGCGAGGAGAGCCACCACGACGCCCGCGGTCAGATTCCCGCTGTCTGTCACATAACAGGTGGTCACGTGAGAAAAAGGTCTCCAGAAACTGCGCAGTCAACATTTCTGCAGACTTGTCCATTTATGTTCACGGTAAATGTTGGGATGTCTGGCCGTACATTTCATACAAACAATCTGTGTTGGAGAGGGGACTGTTGACTCACTTGCTAATCTGATGGGGCCACTGTCCACACTCCCTCCCAAACCGGCCTTGTCACAGAAGGGAGGGGCCCAATGAGCCTCGCAGTGACAGTTCTTGTTGTTGTTGCACACCTGCAGAATATTAAAAAAAGGAGAATAAACTGTGAGATTAAGGCATTCTGTTTATTTGACTATTTGCCTACACTTAATGTCGCAGTATGCAGCGGGGCTTTTCGCTTAAACTGACACTGAACTGCACAGGTAAATGATTAAACAATTAACAAAACCAATGTTGTTTCACCACTTGGCACAGCATTCAACAAACACCCCTGATGCAGATGTGCTGCATGGGGTAAAGCTCACCACCAGCCAGCACTACTAGGCTCCATATGGCAAAGATTAAAAACATGTTGCCTCATTCCACATACTTTTATCTCTCTCCCTTTTCTTCCTGCCCTGCAGGGTGGAGGAATAGTACCGTCTAAGAGGATTCCCCAGCGTGGTAATGTAGAGCAGGTGAGGGCAACATCTTGATCTAATCCGTCTCCTTGAAGAGCAACATCCGTTTATTTGTGGGAGTGAAACAGTCCTTAAGAGTTTTATAGATATTTCTTAATTGGAACAAGACAAATGAATGTGACCGTGTATAATAGCTGCGGAGGTTTCGTTTTAAGAGTCATTAAAAACGTTTTCGTTCCTCCATAGCGTTGTAGAAACTTTACCAGTCACAGACAAAAGCCTCTGGGACCTCCCGGTGGATTTAAGGGCAATATCACACATTGTTCATCTTAAACAGGACCACCCGCAGACATTTGATGGGCTGCATTATTTTTTTAAAAGCCAATATCCATGCCCCAAGTCAAACTGCGTGTCATTGCCGTCAGCAATAGGCCAAGTAAAGCCTGGCCTTCAGATTTCAACACAGATTTGGGGACAAGGACGAAGGGCGAGAGTATGATGAATGGCATTCAAAACCGAGCCTAAATGAAGCCATTACATTTAATTGATTGAGCCTTTCAGCATCCAGAATGATTGATTGCCAGGCATTGTAATGGTTCCCTATCCGCTGTGTACATGGTATTTTATTTAAAACACATTACGGCCAAAATGAGCTTCTGTGTGAGGGAGCGATGGGATATTAAGAAAACAACAGGGATTACGTTGAGTTAGACGGCTGCCACATCAGCTCCTCACGTCTCTAAAATAGCATGAAATGTTCAGAACTCACCCCTCGACTGCTGCACTTGGCTGCGCACGCGTGGACGCCGAAGACACTGACGTTCTGGCACTGACGATTCAGACACATCTGAAGCAGACAAAGACATAAAAAATTGACAACGTGAGCTCAAGGAGCAGATTCAGTCATACTCTAAAACAATTCATCTATTAAGGAGAAGAGATGTGACGCGCGGGGGGTTCTTTTAATTCACTACTGGCAAAGACATGGCATGAAATATGATGAAGTAAACACTGGGATTTTCTTCAATAGTACGCGTTTTATTAAGGCGCCACGCCCAAATGTGCATCCAGGCTCCACGTGAAGAAGAACTTGGCAGCGCTTGACAGATGAGGGCAGAGGCTGGATCCTCTTTCATGGTGGAGGCCAAAAACAAAAGTAATTTTAGACTAAATGGAGCCACTGTATCATTAAGGCGGTGACCAATGTCTAAATTGATGAGCATTTAAAGATTCCCTACAGACTCAATAATGGTAAGTCGATTAAGCGCGTGAGCCTGTGCTGGTCTGAACTGGCGAGATGACACACCCTGAACAACCTCTTAGAAAGTTGGTCGTGGCCGGTCACTCAATCAATTAAAAATCACTTTTAACCTCTCCTGTTTTACAGCAACATATCTGAATTGGGTTTTATAGATGAGTACCATTATTATTAGGGGGTAAACTTATTCAAAAGTTTGACTTTTCTCTGCTCATTTTTCTGAGCCGATGAGTCATTTAACTGCGTACCTACAGGCAGGCTAGTACTGAACTAATAATTGATTTGTAGCACTGAGGACCAAAAATGAAAAAAGCAACAAATATATCCAAATAATTATATAAAAAGGCCAAAATAATTGATTTGATTTGAGACTTTTTGACTGATATATTCAAGCAAATGTATTTTTACTGGGTTTTTCGTTTCTTACTATATACATGTATGATGTTATTTGTAACTTTGCCAATAATATCAAGTAACGGGAAATGAAATGTGTACAGGTACCTTCATATTGCACGTGAGTAGATGTACTCCACTGTTTCCATCAGTGCTAATGAACCTGTTGTACAGTGGATGGATTTGTGTGTTTATTGTGACTGTATTTAAGGCCTCAGCTCTCACCAGTCCATCTCCGCACTTGGTCCCAGTCAGGACCAGGCCGGGGTCGGGCATGTCATCGCCCAAGTACACGTGTGTGCCTCGGCACAGTATCCTTTTTCCTTCCTGCATGGGGATGTTTGTCTCTATGGAAACAGCGTTGGTACCAATTACCGGGCGGTTAGCTCCTCCTTGACACTGGATTTTGCCACATTTAGCATCTCTGTAAACAGGGAGAATAACATTATGATTGAATAACATGTCACTGTTTTCCAAATGTGGACAGATGCAATTATTGAGCATTTCTGTTCATTTCTCCCGCTCTTGTGTTTCATTTAGAAAAAGTGGAGGAGCCGCAGTTTGTTTGGGCTGTTTTAGACCCCAAGCTGAAAAATGTATTTTACATTTCACCAAGTGACTCCGAAACCTTCAATTAGGGCTGCAACTGCTGAGTATTCTCATTGTTTGATTTGTGTGTTATTTTTCTTATCATTAAAAGTCTGTAAAACATGTGAAAAGTTATGAGGACAGCACAGAACTTTAAAAGGCCTGACCTTCCAATTACTTACGTACTATTATAAACCAATTTGCAATTTATAGCTCTATAATCCTGGGAAAAGGCAGCCCGTACCATTTTAGAGGATGGGACCAGTTTTTATTCATCAAATTGGTTTTGTTTTCAGCTTCAGCAGACAATGGACAGTTGACTTAATGTGACTTTGTTTTCCCACTTAAGAACATAGACATAAAACATGTAGATGATGATATATGAATTCTAAATATTTCATTTGGTATAGGACTGTAGAAAATAAGAGCGAGAGAGGGGTATGACATGCAATAAAGGTCGTTATTAAGCATGCTGTATCAACTGATTTCGTATTCACTGGTTTCTATGGTAACGTCAAATCCTACCGTGCTTCACATTTGGCAAAGGAGCCTCTGGAGTCCTTGCCACAGTTGCCATAGGGGTCTCCTGCCGAGTTGACCCTTTGAAAGCAGACGCCCGGAGCCGGCTTCGCTCCTGCAAAAACACAACGCATCGAAAAAGTTGCCGATCGTCCCTGAGCCGTTCGCTGCGAAGCCGGCGAAGGGGAGCCTTTCCCGTACCTTGTCCCCACAGTGTGATGCATTGCTGCTCGTGAGTCTGGCACACGCCGTTGTAACAGTAGCCGTCCACGTTGTGGCAGGCGTGGCCGTCATGCAGGTAGACGTTGGAGGGGCAGTGAGGGCTGCTGCCGGTGCAGAACTCCGGCAGATCACAAGAGTTACTGGATTCGCGGCATGGAGTGCCTGCTGGCTTGAGCTGCACTCAAATGTACACGGCAAGCAGCAGTCATTGGGAAAAAGACAGAGAGGAGAGCTGAGACGAATATATGTTGAGCTTTGTATGAAGACGGCCGTTAAAAAAGTAGACAATATCGTGGCTGGCGTGTCAGAACACGTCATACCTGGCAGTCCTGGCAGCACTGTCCGTGAGCACAAACAGCATCGCCCTTCAGAGTGCAGGTGGAAGCGTTGCAGCAGGGATTCATACATTCCTTTAGATGGAGAATAATGCAGAAAGAGGACAGGCAAAGAAAAGGGATGTTAGTAAAAGCAGAGAATAATTTACCAGGCAAAAGATATCACATTTCCCCTCAGAGCAAACGCTCAGTCTTTGTTATCAGAGAGGACGCAGCCTGAGCGCGACCGAATTCAGCAACAACTAAGGGACCTGGCAGAAGAAAGCAAACAGTTTCTGGTTCTTTTAAAAAAAAGAAAACATCTGAGAGGACTTAAAAACTCATTTAGGTCCATGGAAGGTTGGTTATGAAGAAAGAAAAAGACAATATACAAAGAACTCACCGAACTAAAGTCAACATACAAGCAAAATGTTGCCATAACATTGGACACTATCAGTCTGTGAGAGAGAGAGTTATACATTTATTTGTACTGCAACGTGACGTTTCCCACCTCACGGCCTGTGCTGAAATGAGGCAACGCGCAATAAATACGTCAGCTGCATGTCTCACTGCGTATGTAGGATCTGACACAGAGGCAGGCTGAGCTCCCCCCTCTCGCCTCCACGCATCGGGCTGAACACATTCAGCCGAGTGCAGCGGGAGTCAAGAGGAAGTAGGTGGACGACGGAGCTGGCAGACGTCAAAGCTGACACGACGGGCCTCCCAGAACTCTTTTCAGCCATGCGATCCATTAAAGGCGGGCAATTCCCATGATCCCCGGGGCCAAAGGCGGCAGAATCGTGCTGAAAAGAAGTGGGCCGTGATTGTGGGGGGGGGGGGGGGGGGGGGGAGCTGGAAGGGACCCGGGCTCTTTAACGAGGCTCCTCAGTGGTTGGAAAAAGGTGCCGTCTGAGAGCTCTGACAGTTCATTGTTCTCTTTTAGGACAATGCCACTTTCAGCCTGGCATCCACAGCTTACAAAAAGACTCACTGGGCATTACGGTGTGAACATACCGCCAGAGACAACTAGGCATTCTCTCACGTAGGCCATTGCATAATTAAAAACATCGTTCCAAATCATTGCAGATGCCTCCTTCATATCTCATAATTTGGTTTATTGTCAGCGTGCTCCTACTGATTGTCAGCTGCATCGATTAACAGTCGTATCACCCCACAGTCGCAGCAGTTAGCGACGTGTGCCAGCATCGCACATGTGCGCGTCGTGCAGAATCATTTAAATAATTCACCGTCTGAGCTGTCGGCGATCTTCCCTCTCAGCGAGTTGTACCACAATCAGACGAGCCTCCACGTAAACACTTGTTCAGTGCAGAGAATGAAAAGATCAACCGTCATATCTCAGAGCTCATTTACTCATACAGAGTATGTTTGAATTACGAGAGCTCTGCGGCGTTATTTGTTTGTACATCGGGGGAATGTTGGCCCGTGTCGCGCTTCCGTCAGAAAAGCTGCAGAAAACGACACTTAGTGCAGCAGCTTATTTCATCTTTCAAATGCAGGGTGCATAATTAACAATGATTCATGGGTGGCATAAAGAGATCCAGAGAGGGTATAAAACAAGAACGCTGAGGCATTGCAGGAGGTCCGTCTAGCACTCTTACCTCGAGCTCTCCGCAGTCACACTCCTCTCCCTCCTCCACGTAGCCGTTGCCACATTTCTGCCCCCCGTAGAGCACCTTGACCTCGGGCATGTTGAACAGACACATCCCGACGCCTTTTTCGAAACTGGCTGTGAGGTCCTTCTTGCTGCAGCTGCTGAACACCGTGGGGAACGGATAGCTGTCGGGGGGGGGGAGAAGAAATGTTTTGTGAGTGACAAAAAAAAAAAAAAAAAAGAGCGGGAGGAGGAGGACGACGACGAAGATTGAGATTCCACCCTCGAGGGCCCTCCTCAGTCTGATGTAATCAGGGCTAATTGCCACTAATCACAGAATCAATTAACCACGAGAGCTCGGCAAACCTCTCCAAAGCCCCATTAGCATGCGAACGGCACAGGGCCCCAGTGACGGCTCGCTCCACGGAGAGACGGGGATCTGATAAGGAATGCTTTATGAGACCGGGATCACAAAAACTCAAACAAAAAAAAGTGCGTAATACCAATAAATCGGGAAAGAAACGGGGATGGTGTGTTTTTAATATTGCTTTTGGAGCGGACAGAGAGGGTGGTCCTCTCTGTGGGGAAAGCTCACAGCGCCAGAGCTCTATCTGCCAAAAGCCTCATGTGGCTTTATTTCTCTGATAATGTAGTGCCTTGGATAACCGTGTGAGTCTTGTGAGTCACTTAAAGGCCAAAATGTTTCTTTCAACGGGCGCAACACACTCAAAAGCCGGAAGTCAAACCCGGATGTTTCAAAGGCATTTACACATTCAGTGCATTGTGCGTTTTTGGAAAATGACATCGAGGGACGTTTTTTAGTTAGCTTGTGAAAGTGTGTCTGATTTGGAAAGCGAGTGATTGAAACAACAGCAAACATGTCACAGTTGGTCGCACAGACGCAATTTTTCAACAAGCATATTTGTGGAGGAGCTGCGGCGCTGCTATCGCAACGGGAGGTAGCAGGGCTTTGTCGTGAAGGAGCGAAGGATGCAGCTCGTGGACGTGTTTCCCTGACTGACGCATGAGTTTGAATGTGGCGTCAAGCTGTAAGGCAGAGCCTCGGAGGTCAGACCCACTGCACTGACCCTGGAGCTGTGAAAAAGCCACTCAGGCTTTTCACATCAGACAAGGAGGCATTTCTGTGGGTTTTTTTCTCTGACACGTCTAATCAGCCTCTAAACAAGTCACGACACTCGGTGAATGTTTCGACGTGACCTCATTCTCTCCTTGCATTTGATTCCTACCACGTGTGGAGGCAGCTTTCATCAGCTGCACCCCCCCCCCCCCCCCAAACACACAACTCACCGTTCTCTAACGTCAATACCACCCGGAGGTTGTGTTAGGAGAAAGTGGGTTACCTCGCAGCAGATCTCTGCCCTCTCTGGATTAAAGCAAAAGATCAGAGTGGGTTTTGTAAGGACATGAAATGGCAAAAGGAAAAGAGCAATGAGGAACGCTGTAATAACAGCCATCATCGCGCCCTCTTTTCGCCTTCCTCCCCGCTGAGCACCTCGGGGGAATCGGACCGTTGAGGAACGACTTTCAGGGCTGCTGCTCAACGGGGCGGATTGATTTCTCAGCCCCCTCACCCCCCGGCCGAATCCGCTCGCCCAAGTTGTTTGTTCGGCCGCGTTCATTGCGTTTCCATGACTCCTCAGCCCTGTTCTTCAGTTACCAGCCCCAGCAATCCATGACCGACCCCTCACGTCCCCGACATCCGCGAGCGGCTCGGGATGCAGCCGTTCTTTACGAGTGCAGGAATAATTGCTCTGCCTGTAATGGTGTGGGGAAGGCGGGAGCAACGTCTGCGCGAAGGCTGAATTGCAGTGAATGGCATTTAGCAGCTGCGGGCCGCGGGGGCATGTGGACTAGTGACGGCGGGCACATCTGGGGCTCACGGCGGGCTAAAGAGACACTCTAGACAGCCACTCATCCCGTGGGCGTCTGGTCCACGAGCTCAAAAGAAAAGGCCGGCCTTGTTCTCATTCTCCTCTGGCGTCCACAAAGGACGGCTCGTGCTCGACACCTCCAGCCCGGTCTCCATGTTTTGTTTCCGTCCCTTACTGCTGCTTTTGTTTCACATCTGGTCCCGCTCCAGCTCTATTATGGGATCAATTGTTCTTTGTTTGCCTGTGTTCTTTTGTTCGATGTTGGACGGTTTGCTCCTGAGGTCCGGAGGTACTGCAGTTGATGGTTGACAGAGTGCACGAAGCGCTCGCCTTAACCGCGCCGCGGCAACGGGCAGACAAAGCTTAAATGGATCTGTGGGAGGTCGGGTGACAGGGAATTATTCCCAGATCTATTACAGGCCTCAACAATCTGACACACACTGCGGTAATGCTACAGCGCTGACGGCTTTCAAACATGTTCTCATTTCTCTCCTTTGACAAGGGGGTAGATGAACTGTGACAGGAAACCCAAATGTTTGTGGAGAGAATAGGTCGACAGTAAAGACTTACAAAAAGGAAGAAAGGGTATCGGAGATTTACAACCAAAATCTATGATGTATCGGCTCGGTTTCTTCCATCAGTCTCTATTTTGTGCAGCGCCGTGCTGTTTGTCTGAGCTGTCAAATTGAATAGAATCTCATTGGCCAGAGATCCAGAAAAGCTGCAACGCGTATATATCAAACCTCCTGCATTTTCTAATCACTTTCTAGTACAGTTGTGTAGTTAATGAACAGCTTTCAGAATGGGAACCTAAAAAAACATTTTTAAGGGTCCAAGATGATGAAAGAAAAAATTAATTTGAAAGCAGAAATGACAAAAAGAACTTCAAAAGAAATGGCCTATTTCTTGTTATAAGGGCAGCGTGTAGCATCTGCATCTAGCAGTGAGGCTGCAGAATGCAACCGATGAAAGCGGTTAGCGTGTCCTAAGCGTGTTGGAGAAGTACAATAGTGCTTGTTCGATCTGGGCTACTATAAAAAGAAAAAGAAAAAATATTATTCACATTATTTTCCATTTCTGCCAAGAGATCCCCCTAAAAGTCGTACCTTTGAATGTTGCGTGACCAGCACATGAAGGTAGGACTCATAACGTCTATCATTTTGTTGCACAAAAGCAATTAGAACGATTTAACACAAATTGAGCTGAGCAGGTGTCTCTCCTCCCTGCCGATCTGTCCTTGCGGTTCGGAGGCAGGATAAATCCAGCACACCCTTCACAACCAGCTTGTCTTTTCAGCCATAAAACACCGATTAGCCAATGAATCACATCTCCCAAAACTATTCCCGCCATCCCTGAGAAGATTTTTAGTGAAAAATAAAAAATCTGCAAATACTGATTTTGACGCGATCTGCATTCGGCTCTCTTAGTTTTATTACATTTGGTGAGACGGTGGTGTTCTGGCACGAATACAAGTTATTTCAAAGCTGACTGTGACAACTGTAACTATGACAAATATTTCACGCTTGCTTAGGTAATTCAAAACGACAAGTAACTACACTACACGTTTCATATTAATTGCATGGCTTTCTCTGATGTACATGCTAAACTCGGGGCAATGACATCAGGTGGTATGATCTGTTGAGGCCTTCGGTGTCTGGCAGTCTGACCTAGGTTGTCTGTACCGAATAGCATTTTCACATTGATTTCCCTATGGACCCAATTAAACAAGGCATACTAGCAGGTTCCTGTTTTTCACTATGGCACGGGTCACATTTCCTCGGCTTCCCCGTGGACTTTGACTTACATTCTGTGATTCCTGATTATTTTATGACGAGGGAAACATATCCATCTCGCTCCCGGCAGTCATCATGTCACTAAGGGCCTGACCTGTGCGAGAATGAATCCTCACCTAACTGTGTATCGTGTGGTCTTTCTGTCCATTGACATCCAGGTTTGTGTGACTGACTGACAAGTGCCTCTACGTTTAATTTCATAGGAACATAAATATCAGCACTTACATTTGGATCACACAGTAATAAACTAAACCATGCTGCAAGATGTCTGCGCAATCTGAAGAAAGAATTTGCAATTTGTGTCCCTTAATATCTAAAATCTTGTACCCTGGTAATGTGATGCTTTACTTTGTTGCTGAATGAACTAATCTACAGAATAAACAAGTGAAAAGGACCCAGCACAGATCCATGTGGAGTTTCTGTTTAATCTTTAAGATGCAAAATGCATATGTCTGTGCATCGAGTAACCAGCTGCAGCTCAGTTGGGACACTTTTCAATGTCGATACACACAAGTGTCGAAGACAAGGACGAAGACACCAGCAGCTTCTCATTTAAAGCTAATGGGGGGATAGTGGACAACTGACCGTGACCGATGCTTGCAGGAAACAAGCAGTGCTCAGTGCAGATGTGCAGCTGGCAACGAGACAACTTGTAGTTTTACCCCGCTCGCTGCCTACACCTAAACCCCCCCAGTTAATCATGATGAACTGGATCCCATTATCTCCAGCAGCAAGGCAACAAAGAGCTTAATGGGTATCTGACTTCAAATATCAGCCAATAAAGACATTCTAAGCACTCTACGTTATTGAAATGAAAGATCATTAAAAAAAAAAAAAGCAAAACAAAACTATTTGTACTGGATGTTGTTCAGTCAGCCAGTATTTCCAGTTATGAAATGCAAGGGCTGTGGGACCTGGGAGGGGCTTGAGTTGGGCTCATGGGAGACGCAGTGCCGCCTCAGGCGGCGCGTACGCCGCTGACCTAGAATTGACTGAGGAAGCGAGATGAGGCAATACGGAGTTCCTAAACATTCTTATTCAAATGTATTGCTTCCTTAATCCCGGATTAAACAGCAGAGCCGCAATATGGAGCAATAAGGAGGGTTAGAGGGGATTATTTTGAAACCAAGATCAGTTCTTTTGTCAGATGGAATGACAAAAAAATGCAATATTCATGTCTTGTATATATCTTACTCGTGTTGTGTGTTGTTAAAAATTTTGATTCACATTTTGAGGAAGTTGTCACTTCTACGTTGGACTTCAGATCGAGATATTTTAAGGGAGAGGTGAGTTTCCCCAGTTTCCAGAGGTACTAAACTATTTATTAGAACTTGCAGAGAGATTTTTCAACATTAAAGTTGCATGTATGTCAAAGAATGGAAAAAACTCTAACTGGCTATGCATAAGGAAAAAGGGAGGGAGCCAGAAGAAATAGAAAGAAAGAAGCATTACTTGCTCTTTTATGTTGATCTTATTGCCAATTTTAGGATAAAGTCCTTGGCCAGGAACACCCTCAATCAGGGTTAAATATAAATATACTTCCCCCATTCCACTAGACCTTGAGCTGGAACTGATACCCGATGATTCCACCAAAAACATCCCTATCCATCTGCTCGGCTTGCCACAAGATATTGAATATTACATCCACAACTACTATACAACAAATATATCTCTATCTTAACGTGTTCTTAGATGTGTCTGGGTAAATAAAACTGTGCTCATGTGTTCATACCCTGCCAGTGAACCGTTGTCTTTCCTTTGACAAAGAGTCACGTTGCTTCGGGGGCATCAGCACAGCTGTTGAATCTGCCATAAACCCAACAGCCCAACAGCATTATTTGTTTACTGTTGTGTTGACAATTAATTATAAATGGGCAGCAAGTGGAATGCTATTTTAAATATGATCACAATCTGGGTTTTTTGGAACGACACACGACCTATCGTGAAGATCTATTTACATTTAATTGTCAGGATAGAAGCAGCGACTTACCCCGTAGAGGGAGTCATGATGCAGCCTCCCCGATCCACGGTCACCCTGCAGCCACACCCCCTCTCTGGGGTGTCGTGGTTCATCCCAAAGTTGTGTCCGAGTTCGTGGGCCAGAGTGACCGCGGCCCCTATGGGGTTGTCTGAATGGTCCTGCAAAGAAAAACATGCATCAATGATACAGGAGCGGAATTTTCCCAACGCCTCTTACTATTTCATGCATCTGATTTATCGAGTCTAAAGATGGACATAATATCACGAGCATCGTTTCACAATTCAATGTGTTCCGTTCCAATGTAGCTAATTAAAATAATACGTTTCTGATTAAATATTTGGAGGGAAATAACAAATAATTAAACATGTCATGCTCGCCAAATTGTTATTCCCAGCAGGACCCATTGGAAACATTACCCCAAACTAGTGACTATAATTGCATATTGCCAGGATTAAACAAACAATGCTGTTGGATCTGTGCTTATTAGAGCGTTTCCTCTGCTTGACGTTGTGGCAACGAGATTTGAAACTTTGCAAACTCTGAAACAGCCAGATGTGCTGCCTCCTCCACACACACACAAACACCTTGACCCTCCTCAGAGAAAAAACAGCCAAACGGTTTTAAAGACTGAGAAAAACTCTCTGAGGACGGCGTGAGAATCGCACAGCCCCGGCAGAGATAACAGAAATTAAAAACAGACAGTGCCAGAGGACGCGCGGTGGAGATGAAGCTACGGTGACAGAGCGGGTGAGCCGTGTCGGCTGAGGTGCCAGTGTTTCCTGCGAGGTGTGTAAAACATGAACACGGTGAGGCAGGATAAATAATGTAGCGGCGGCGGCTACCGGCTCTTTGTGGGTGCGGAGCCGTGCGTCAGAGCACCGTGCCTCTGGAGCATTATTCGGCGGTGCTGTGCGAGTCCAGTCTCAGACTGATGAAGTGCTCTGCTGGGGGCTTTTTTGAGAGCAACCGCCATCGACCGTCTGCGCTCGCAGCTGCGCGCCCCCCCCCCGATTGAGGCGAAGAAAAACCCTCGTATTCTGTTTCCTGGAACCAAAAGGCCCCTCTCCGCTGATTGAGGAGGGTGAAATGCTCGCTGCGGACCGCCGTCTGCGTTCTGGATCGCCGAATCGTTGAAATGAATGTAGCGTTTGGGTCTGGTAGATTTACCAGATGCTTTGAGGATGGATGGTAAAGATTTTACTGCCTAGAAACATAACAATGAGACCACGGGAGAGGTTCGCTAATGAGCTCCAAGGTACTTGGTAAACGGAGGGAGACAACCGAGAGGACGGGCTCGCCATTTGCCCAGCAGAAGAGTCTGCGGTTGAAGGTTAATCATTCATGTCTCCGACATGATGTAGGTACACATGTAGAGCTCTGTCATAACGGCCGAGTCGCGACTTTACCATCTGGGATGACGAGAGTGAAGAACCATCTGGGGACTATAGCTGTAAACCCGACCACCAGCCGGCCAGGCAACAACACCAACAGCCAGTCAGGGACATCGAGTATGCAATAATAGCATGACTTGCCCTAATGTGACATGACTGGAGGTCATAGTATAGGGTTGCAGCTTGTTACGGGGTGATCATACATGCTGCACCCTTAAATCCCCTTAAATCCTCTCATTTCTTGCACCTCTTTAGGAAGCAATGGTTTCCACTCGCGTATTCCATACACACTCTGATTTGTCAGCACTAAGTGAAGGGTACTAGTCACACAAGCTGGGCCTTCCTGGAAAAAAAACAACTCAATGATATGTGTGCCCTGAAGTTAATGCAACTTAATATCAACTCTGGAGTCCTCAGCTCAACTCGTGCACAAGAAGCTGAGGGGAGAAATATGAGAGTATTATGTCAGACAGGAGGGAGGGGGGAGAGTCAGGCAAAGAACGAGGGGCGGCATGCGGGAAATGATAAAATAAGCCCCGTCTTAAATATGTATTCGGATTAAAGACATTTGAGCACCCGTACCTACATTCTGTGGGACACAGGTCTACGTTAAACATACCATGACGATTCCTCCCGACTGCTCGGCCGTGCACATGCTCATGATGGGGGCCATACCAATGGTGGTGCCCTGGAAATAGACCCCACTACAGAGAGCAAAACAGAGGGTCACCGCATCATTAGTCTTGCATAGCAGGACCAATCTGCGCTGCGTCAGCACCGAGGAAAGGCCCGGCTCCAGACATTATCACATCGGTGCAGAGGAAAGGACTTGGCTGTATTTATTTAAACCAGTCCCAATTTCCCTGCCCTTGCAAAATAGATAGAAGAAGGCAGGGAGAATGGTGATACACGGCCGTGGACAGACTGTAAAAACACCCAGTCGAAATCCGCCGAGTTAGACTTCCACCTCATAAAAGCACAGGAAACACTACCAAAGACAAACAATTTTCAATAAAATCAGGAATTCCAAATAAAAACTTTTGCTATGGATGCTGCAGAAGCAGACCGACCTGATTAGCTGGGCGTTGTCGTGAGGCTTCGTGGGCAGGAGCTTGACCTTCCTCCAGTCCAGGAACTCATGCAGGGTGGTGAAGGGGTCCTGGGTGATGGGACACTTGTCCACATCGCTCCATACCTCCAGTCCCACCAGGGCAACGCGGATATTCAGAGCCCGGTAGAACTGAGAGAGAAGGGGAGCGAGACGTGTGTTCAGATTAAGGGCGTATCATCCGTCTCTCTTACAGATTCTGTTCTTTATACATTGCTTATTAAAGGAGCAGTGAGTACTAGATCGTAATACACCTGCGCTCATTTGACCCTTTCCAAGAGTGTCTGAGAACTATGTTGTTAAAACCTGAAGGGCCATTGAAACACAAGAAATGTGCAGATTCAAGTGGTTATGCACAAATCAAAAGATAATAATGAAGATTATATTCCATGTCTGCCAATCCATCGGCCAGAATCCTTCACACTGGTCCTCTGAAACAGAAATACTACTCACATACTCGCTAAATAATGATGGGGGGCTCTCGACATATCCTTAAACTTGAATCAACATATGACTTTCCGTATGAATAAATAATGTTTGGGCAGCTTCTGTTCTCCTCCCAACATCACTCGAGTTGTGGAATTGGCCTTCCATTCATAACCCAATCAGCGAGTCGATTAATTCTCCGGAAGCTCGATGCGACCTCTGATAAGTCAGACGCCCCCCCACGCCGCGTCCCCTCTGTTGATTTGATTGTTACCTTGTCCACGTAATTGGCGATCTCAGCCAGTCGCTGCTTGACCTTCTCCATGTCCTTGCCTTGCTTCTGAAACTGAACCACGGCAGCCGGCGGGAAAACAAAAGCAAGGGGAGAAAAAGAGTTGAGCAACCCGATGGAAAGAGGGGCAGCCATGCGCGTGACCTTTGACCTCCGCTTACCTCTCTGTTGTCAGCCACAATGATCAGCTCCACGTACTTGGTCGTAGTCTGGACGTGGCGTTTATGCTGCGAGGGGCGGGGGAGAAGGGTGGTGACAGGGCAATAAGAGGCGGCGGATGCGTGAGGAAATAGAAGGTGGTAATGAAAATGTGATAAACCAACAGATGAAGAGAAATGAGGAGGAGGAGGAGGAGGGAGAGGTGAGGGTTGAGAGCGAGAAGAACAAGGACATTGGGAGGGAACACTTAACGGCAGCTTGCTGGAAAGTGCAGCCTGCTTTTAGTAGCTTTTGCCACTCGGTCTCCCCTTTTTACCTGAACTTTCATTCCACACAAAAGGCAGCAGAAGCGGCATCAGAACAAAGCCGTTGGCTGCACTTCAAATCTGACCCGCCGAGAGCTGCTAAGGTCACACGTATCTGCGCTAAACACTCTTGCAGGATATTAACTAATAAATCACAGTTTTTGAACAATGCTGCCTGCACTGTTGGCAGAGCGCAGTGTGGACCACTACCCTCCACTTTATTTCCAATATTCAAAGAGCACGGGACATGCCCAAAGTGGATTTATGTGACAACTGCACAGCACACAAAGTGGTGTATGGGCGAGTGAGCCTGCGTCCAAAAAGAAGCACACTCTATAAAGAGCTTTAATAAGGAGTTCCTATATTGTGGCGCGGTCAAAGATTGTTCCACACTTGGAAAGCTAGACCACAAGTACAGTGCTTTTTTTTTTTTCATACGCAGTGAACGAAACGTATCGAAGAGTGTTTGCAGCCTCACATTCGTTAAGTAGCACCACATGCAAAGAACCCAGCAGAATGTTTTGTATTTTCACAGACGGGATACTGGAAGAGTAAACGAAGGTCTTAACCAATTGACAGATGGGCGGCCTACAACACAACAACTGGAAACAATTTTAACAAGGTATAGATTAAAGAGTTTAAAAAAAGAGGCATGGAGATGTATGAAGTGTTTTTGGAGCTCTTCCAAAAACACACAAACACCCCCCCCCTGTGTGTGTGTGTGTGTGTGTGTGTGTGTGTGTGTGGGTGTGTGTGGGAAGCCACTCACTACACCACATGAGCGATTGTCCGTCTCACCTGCACGCACACACACACACACACACACACACACACAGATACTAGACTATCCTGCCGGCTAAGTGTTCTGCCTTCCCGCTATGGCCCACTTTCAACCTGAGCCTCTTTATCCGTGCTGGCCTGGCAGCCTGGATCCTCTCTGGATCCTGCTCTTATCTGCCTCCTCCATAGATAAGCAATGATGGGCAAGTGTGCTCTCGCTGCGGCCTGCGGTGATTATCAAGTCTCTGGGAGGCCACCGGAAGGGAGGCAGACACACACGAGAACAATGTTCAATCAACTCAGCAAAGAGGAGCCTCCCACGTCGTGAACGGAATCCGATGATTCGGAGGTATAGATGGTGAATTAACACTTTTTTTCTTTGTCGCTATTGAATTCCGACTGCCACCGGTGAATCGAAAACGTCGGTCGCTGCATCCACTTCAGTCATTGTACATGAGAAACTGTTAAAATATCATCAAATATGTCCAACAATAACACTAATATTCTCCCTCATCTCCCCTCCGCTCCTGTCTTACATCGAATGAAGCCGGAAAAAAAAGAGGCCAGCGTTCTTTTAGAACTCGGTGAAGAGAATTTAAGACCAGCTTACTGGAACTTTTGAGCACATCGCTTCATGGTCCTCACGAAGCAAACGGAGCTGGCTCGCGATTCGTATGTATCAAAAGTGCACTTTTAAATGCACATGGAACCCGCTGAAGACGAACCGCACTTCCTCCCAGCCGGCCGTCACATCTTCCCCGCACGTCTCTACGCCATTGAGCCGTCGTCATCCAGAGGCGCTCTGCCAACTCGCAGCCTTATCTTTGGACCCCCGGAGCGGGGCAGACCGCCGCTTATCGAAGCAGCAGCAGCAGCAGGACCCTCGGGGGCCCCTGTGTTGAGGTGAGCTTGCCCGTAAGCCACCAAGTGAAGGAAACCAGACGTTGTGTTTTCCACTGCTTAGTGGACGTTCTCTACTAACCAGACCTCGAGCTCTCCTGGAGACTTTTAGGAAAACTGCTGTTTTCATGCTGTTAATCACCTGCAGGAATAATGTGTACATCTTATGAATAAGAATTATAACATCCTTTTGACACTGCTAAATATTTTATTCTTTCTATTGTTATCTTAGTGACCCCCCCCCCTTCCCTCCTGCCCCCCCTTTTCTTCTGCTGCTTAGGGATTAAGTCACTAGTGCTGAATCTTTGGAGCCCTCTTAACACTGAAGACAAAGCCTTCCATTGAAGCCAAAGCTATAATCGTCAACAGGGCCGGATATAAAATTGCAGTTAAACATCAGAAAATCCCCCAAATGACTGCATGAATAACTAAAAATGAATGCTGTGAAAGGGCACGATGTTTTAGCCAGCACAGCCGTGTTTGCTCTGCGTCCCCAGAACACACGCAATCTCAATATATCCTTAATGAAATGATCAAACAATTACTACATTCAAAAGAGTTTTAAGGGAATGGAAAGTCCCGCGTCATCGTTTTGGCATACGTGTTCAGCCTCCTTGGGCGTCTGTTTTCATCTCTTACACCAACTATCTGCGTGTCTCTTTGTGTTGACCGGATAAATCAGCCGTGTTCCTCCACTCCTGCACATCCTTCACGAGTCAGATAGCCATCGGCCTGTGTTCTCCACTTATCGGCCCTCGTCATCTTTAGAGCCTCGTTCCCTCTGAAGATAGAGACTCCCCCGTCACCGCGGCCCTCATGATTTATCCCTGAGCTCGGTGGGTTGGAAAGGGGCTGGGTGCAGGCTGTGGGACAGGGTGGGGTTTCTAAAAGGCAATCTGTTTAATTCTTGACGGACAGGTCCCGCGGAAGGCAGGAATCCTGGCGTCTGATGCCGCTTTCTGAGCAAATGGGGACACTTCATCGGCCAATGCACTCTGCAAAGGCGTTGATTAAGCCCGGCACACTCGCCACATCACTAATAGAGACCGTTTGATAGGATGGAAGAAATAAGTGAACAATTCTACAAGTTGTAGCTCCTCAAACAAAACAGGCCACTTACCAATACATTCAAACTAGCTTTTTAAAAAAGGCTGAAGGTGAGGACTATTTTCAGCGCAGTGGGAATCCAAGTAAAAGCTACAAAAAGATAGAGCTTTTTCAACTGCAGCAGGTAGATGGGAGATTCTCTGCTTCACATCTTTTTCGGAGCACAGCAGGATTAAAACACCATCTCAAACCTTTCAGTCTTTAACACAAAGAAAAGCAGAATCAAGAGCTGCTTTGGTTTTAAAAGCAAGAAACTGCATCGAAAAGAAAAAAAAAGTCCTTTAGTAATCATTTAACAGATTGTGATATAATGCAATAATGTTAGTAAAGCAATTATGCATATATATATATACATACATTTTTGTTGAGAAATAACAATAAAGCGAAATGTAGCTTAGGGAATCATAAATAATGACCTAATACAATGTCATAATATCACTAGACAAATGTAGTGGTCATCCTTACGACACAACTGTACATAGGCACAGTTGTGCTTGGAGCTAACACAATCACCATGACAACGGTAAGATTTAGTGATGAAAAATGTTTAATAATCAGGTTATATAATAGTTGAGTTAATCAGAATGCTTTCAGACTACATTTGTGCATTTGTCAACCAGTTGACACGAGCTGCTGAAGTCTCTCTTAAAGTAAAGGCTTTTCAAATGTGTTTATATATATATATATATATATATTTGTAATACTTGAAAGTGCTTGAAGGAAATGTTCTTTAAGCACTTCCAGGTATTACAAATAAATATATATAAATGTATTTCGACAAGTAAGCTGTGTTCGATGCGTTTACGAAAGACAGACACGGGCGGGATCCTTTGCTGCGTGTCGTTCCATCTCTCTAGCAATTTAAGCGTACATCGCAAAACAATACTTGAAAAAGAAGAAGAAGGAAATCGCGAAGATATATACTTTCTTCCCCATCCCACCACGAGCACAGACAGTGGAAATGCTGACAGTTTCCTGACACTTACCCTTGTGCTGAAAGCCCTGAAGGGACTGCTGGCTGCAGCATCAGTGGGGTAGGATATGTTGAAATCATGGCCACAGGTGCCAGAGGCGAAATTGAGGTGTTCAGCTGTGTAGATCCAGTGAGTCTCATCGGAGTGATCAGCAGATGGTTCCAGGACGTAGGATTTGCCTTCGAGAGTTATGAAACCCCTGCACAGAGAGAGGACAGGGTGGAGAAGACCATCACACCGTATTCGATTCATTTCCTCTGAATCTAAATACAGGAATTGCACAGAAAAACAGATAAGCAGTTAGATAAGCAGCGAATACACAATATGAATCTGACCTAGCTGTAACAGAAAGGGGCCTGACTTATGTGTGACATTCTAACATAACCACAAAAGACAATGCGCCATTATAATAAGTGCAGCATCTCTTCGTTTTCCCATTCTTTTCTCTCTTTTTGCACATTTTTCTTTAAAGCGAGTCTGGGTGAACTGTCAGATTCTCACAAACCTTGCACAATGTTCACAACCACGTGAACTCCCGCTAACCCCCTCCCCAAAAGCCTGAGCACACTGCCAACTCGAACGGAGAACAAATTGTCTCGGCGAGCCGGCCAACGTGTAGCTGTCTGTCAAAGAGAGTTCGATGCACCACTTGTTAAGGTGCAGACAGGTCGCAGGCGAAATGAAATCTAAAAATATTAAGTACCAAGGGCAACGGGTTGTTTGTGAAAACATTGCTGATTGTGTCCAAAGATGTCAGCGCAGTCATTACTCCTGTTAGACATCTGCAAACACTCAAATTCCATACCCGGGTGAAGCCTTATAATAAGTCAAGTTTACGGCTTCTCAACAGCATCTACTGGGTGTCGTCTCAACGTATCAATGTAGCTGAATTCCTTACTTACTGAGGTCACTCGACAGGCCGTTCCTCAAACCGTTGCACACTTGGGACTTACATTTGGCGTCAAATCACAATTTGTGATTCTTGCTTAATGCAACCTGGATCTGACTTCCACAGCTTTGATGACCATTTTTCGACCATCAGGGAGGTTGTAAACCAGCACTAACACTTGAGCCACATTAACATGAACCAAACTCGCTTGTGGTAGCAGCTATGGCAGGTGTCTGTCTGATGCACTTACTTGACACCAGCACATGTACTGAGGCTGACGTCCGAGTTGACACGACCCTCCACCTCGCCGTGGTAGTAGCAGTTTGCCTGTGTGAGCGCAGACGAAAAATACTTCAGTATTTAAAGATAAAGACAGTTCAGCAACAGGGGGGAGTGGGGGGGTGTCAACAGCAGCCACCATCGTCACCATCATCTCCGCCACAGCTTGACGACGGCGGAGTTCGACGTGCGTGCCGCTGCATTCAAAAGGGTTCCCGGCCTCGTAGGACCACCTGTCGGGGCTGCAGGATTTCGGCAACGAAAGCGAATTAAGCCAATGTTTATTGAACCGGGCGCGGCAGCAAGAGGAAGCGTCTGGTTTAGAGTGAAAACAGCCCTTGTGCTATAGTTAGACGGTCTAGCTCAGGTGAGGTCTACCCAACCACTCTGCCTGTTCCGGAGAAAAAGGGAAATGTGAGTTTTCCGCCCCTCTTTGACGGCCTCTAAATATAGAGTGCTGGCAGTAAATTTAAATGGCCGGTTACTTCAACATCGAGAGGCTGCTGATTTTGCACGTTCACCGACATTCAGCAAGTTTCTGGTGTTAAAGGGGCTTGAACAGCATCCATAGATAAGGTTTATAGATCAGGCTTACCTACCAAGGCAGCATTCTCTCTAATCTGGATCTAGCACTGACTATCTGGTAAACATGGAGGATCATTTAGCAGCAGACCTAACAGGACGTAAAAGAAGTGCTAATGTGACTCCATGTCTGCTGCATGTGTAATTAGTCACTTATTTCCCATTTATGCAGCTCTACAGTGAGCACATATGTCTGCTGCTCCCAAATGGCCACACAAATCATGCAAAGAACTAAATTAATATTAATAGCAAAAAATGAAAATTCTATTAGTCATATTACATCTGGAGTTAAAAATCACCTGCTCATTTTGTTCCAGAGTCAATAAAGTATTTGATGTAAGATTTGTGTGGACATTTTAACAATTTGTGGCCACAATGGAAATCCTTTCCTTAAAATAGGATATTGTTTACATTTAACTGAACTGGAAAACAAGGTTTACAATCTATATGGCACTTAAAACTGTAGCATTTAAGTGCCTATTGCCCGAAACACAGCAACTTATTCCGGGGGAACTTTCAAGGAGCCTTCTCTGTCTGGCCACTCTCCATATCTCCTCCTTGAGGTGTACTGGAGGAGGAACTATCCATTATGGCGAGGTAAAAAAGGTACAAAGAAAGGAAGTTTTAGTGCAGCGAAGAAGAGCGGCGCTGGATTTAGTGCGCTGAGTTAATGCTACCACCTCATGTTTCTTTGATGAGATCATGACGGTGATGCATCGCCATAGGAGATATGAATAGACTTTGTTTCTAAGGTTTCCCGCAGAAATAAATGTGAGAGGAAAGTGCTTACGTCTTCATATCTGGCATAAGAAAGATTAACAACCAATAACAAGATTATTGTGGGAGGCAACGCCGGGTGTGAAGATCACATTGTTTATGCGTTTCTTAACTCTTAATATCCATGCTAATGATATATATTCCCAATAGATGGCTTTTGTTACGGCCCGTGGTACTCGCTCATTGTACATCGTGTGATGGTAAGAGAGAAAGCGAGAGTACGTGGAACGCACAGAGGGAACCGGGGGAGGGCTGACTCACAACTGAACCCACCGCGTCCCTTCGCCCTGATCTCTGCGTCTCCTCCAGCCGGCATGACAAATAAATTATCGAGGGATCCGTCTCAAAAGATCCGGCCGTTTCCAGTGCAGAAGGCGCTCCCATGAAGAGCTGGCTGCGCTCATGAGAGGAGGGATGGAGGTTGAAAGGTCACCGGCTGAGATCCTTTGTTCTGTAAAATTCAAGTTTTAACCCACTCCATCCAGAACGAATTGAAAGTAAGGCTACAGCTATCTACTGTTTTAGTAATGAAGTATCCTTCCAATTACTCCATTGATTATTTGCATTAAAAACGCATCTGCTATAAACGAGCAAAAACAAGTATGCAAAAGAAAGATTGGAATGAATAACTCACTGGTTTCCTGTATTAAAATCAAAATTTGAATTGCAAATTTAAATTGCACACAATTATATTTTCTGAAAGAATTAAACCCATTTAGTATATTTAAGTGCCGTGTCATCCTCCAGGTTTCTAGGCTACAGACTTTTTTCAGAGTTATAATTGCAATTCACCTGAAATAAGTGTAATTGTCATCTCTAGCATTTGCATAAAGACATTTAAATTATTAAGAAATGAATGACTGTTTCCTGCTCGATAAGCGTGCTCTCTGGCTTTGGGGGATAGTGACGTCAATTTCCACTCTCCTGAAACGTTCCAAAGACGTCAATGGATCCGTTAATCCTAATGGAGACAACCAGGTGCATCTTTACCACCGTTTGTACCATCAGGCCGCTCAAGCGTCCTCAGCTGACCACCATGCATCGCCTCTCTCCTTTGGAATAGCAGCGAGTCAGACCAGCTGACCGGGTCCGGCCAACAATGCGCCCGATCTGTTCTTGCAGCACTCTCAATAGGAAAGTAGATTTTGAAATCACTGCGTGGGCCGGCCATTATTGAATTGTATGAATCTCCTCTTTAGCGGATTTCAGCATAAGTAGGGCAGGCGTTTTGTACGCAGGCCTCACAGGAGTAGGATTGTTATGCTTTCCGGGTATCTGAACATAAATTAGACGTTTAATTGCTTTCCAAACTGCAGATGATCGAATCACGGAAATCAGGCAAGCAGGTGAAAGCTTTGAGGCAAAGTGAGTGTGAGCCGCATTATACTCCGTCAGTGCAGTTTACACACACTCTCCCTGCATATGCTTGCTGTTTCCAAGGAATGAAAAAATCCTTCAATAAAAGGAATATTTATGGCTCTATGCAAGATATTTTTAAAGTACCATTATATTTGAAGGCAGAACATGATTTGCTGTGAAAATAATAACAAGCTTAATGAAGATGATAAATACGAATCCGAACACTGGAGCATATCACAAGAAGACCAAAACCTAACCTGGTTGGAGAAAATAATAGTGAACTCGTGAATGCCATGAGAGGTGCTGAATAATTCACAGTCAGTGCACTTAGTTCAGCAGTTTAATACTTTTTTGAATCCCAGTATTAAAATTCATTGCTTGGGACTGAAATGTAGCCATTATGAAAAAAAAAAGACTTTAAAGCTGACTCTGTTCTCTGACCCGTGTCCGAACAAAAATGTCACCTAGGCAGGATTGTTAATGTGCAAGATTACCCCCCTTCTAGGTGGTTTAAAAGCGGGTCTAACTGCGACGTCGAATTACCCCATTGAGGCAGTTGGGACAATTGACGACATTGAACAAGAGGAACCCGATGAAGCGGAAACCGACCAGAAGAAGAAGGTTCCACGTAGCCCAACATCGAACATACCGTTGATTTGTAAGGGTGGGTGATGAACAATTGTGTCAGCTTTTGTAACAATCAAAGAAAAAAAAACAGAAGAATAAAAGGTTGTCGACATACCGTGAAGTTGTGAGAGCCTGTGACCGCATTTCCATCTTGCAGGTAATGGGTTTCTGTATAGTTACTTGCAAACAGCCCCCTAGAAAGAATAAACAAAGACAACAGACGCTCAGAAGTGACCCCGAGGGGCCTCATCCTGGAAAATCAATCACAGTGTCTTAAGCCAGACTTGCATGGAAGATAAACAATGTGATGCGATTTAAAATTGAACCACGCTTTAGAGGAGTGTAAATTGGATTGAGCAGCTGCAGGCATCCAGGAAAGAAGGCCGGTTGTGACGTTTTCTAAAAAGCCACTTTCACACCTCGTGCATGCACCTGTGAAGAAGTACTCAATATCAATCCATGACGCATTCTGTGTCATGGTGGAACAGTAATTACCGCGCACATGGCAGACAATGCCATGTAATGAGCAGATGGTGATCTGATCAAAAAAAAAAGAGAACGGGAAGATTTTGCTGACAGGAAAACAGTGAACAAATTACAGCAACACCATCTTCATGTGGTCCCTTATGCCTACTCATGGGTCCCCATCATAGCAAACTCAGGCCCGTAGTCAGTTCCACCATTATTGCTTTCCACCAGCCAGGACGTTGCTGTACTGTTCACAATAGACAATTTGCGCCGCCGCGTGACAACCATTAAGCTTAAGTCAATGAATTAATCCGACCAGTTACTGTTTCCATGGTGAAGAATAATAGGTCTTCGGTAAACCTCATGGCTGCCCTTCTCGTCGCTTACCGAGACCGCTGAACACTCGTGCGGGGAAGGACCCTCAACAGCAGAAAGGAGACAGTCCATGTTTTGCGCATTAGGCAAGTGCAAGTACAGTATTGCACTGCAGGACACCAGCAGCCGGCTGGCTTGTGATAATCAACAGCAGAGGAACAAACCTCAGCAGGCAGCTGGATTCTCTTTACTGACCTCACCACTGACAACCCAGCTGGGAGTGTCAGCTGTAGCAACCTGGGGAGGGGGGGTGGTATTTTGTTTGGGAGCTGTCAGCGTGAGACACAATACTCCCGTCCTCTGCGGAGCCAAAGAGCTGGTAGTAATCATCGGATCAAAGCGAGGCCAAAGAGGAGGGAAAGCCAAGTAAAATCATGTGTTTCTCCAGTCTCAATTAGGGCTGCGCTCTCGGTCGGACGCACAACAGATCGTCCAGTGGGGTAACTGTCCATGTGTCTGTCACTGCTTGCCTGTAACACTCTGGGAGAGTTCCGGTATAAAAGAACCCATGTGTTTGCATCATTGAACGAACAAACCCTAACCCAAAAAAGCCACACCTAAGTAATAATCTCGTCATCAGTGGACCAAAAAGAGTAACTGACATGTCAGCAGTGAGAGATTTCTTAGCCTCCCCAGGTGGCCAAATCATATGGTTCGCAGTTTCATAGAATAGGTCATAACGGGTGCGAAGTTTCCTGCAGACATAGGCCAACTCTTTCCCATAAAGTGGAAAATTGGGAGGCAATTCTTGAATGATCCGTATTAACAGAACCCATTCCAATGCTCGCGTGGGTACACGCCACAAAACATCATCGTACGGAGGACCATTGCATCGGCGAGTCTGCAGAAAGACGGATTAAAGACGGATGCAAACAGTGAAAACCAAGCCGACGGCACCTGCGGGTTATCCGAACGATCAACGGCCGGCCACCTGCACCGTATTTGTAATTCCACAAGCCACATGGCAGCCACAGCGCATTGCCTGTCAATCAGTGGTAGGTTAATGAGGAGCTGGGGAAGGGGGGGGGGTAGATTGGGTGGGGGTCACGCTTCCCATTTAAAGTACATTACCCATGCGACTGACAGGGGGAGTCAGCTTCAGAGGCACCGAGAGGCAACGAGAAGATGCCACCTTGTGCCACAGAACCGAGTTCAGCGAAAAAAGCAGAGCGGCAGGTGTGACGGAGCACGAGGTACGAGTCTTTGTTCTGCTGCTGTGTGAACTCTTAAAACACATCAGGGCAAGAGGAAAGAGTCAGATTTTCCTGTCAGTAGATTTAGACAACGCAGACGGGAAGACAATGGAGTCACTCCAAGCTAATCCTGAATGCCAGCTACTAAATGCCACCTCTGTTCTCGCTGCATTCAATTTTCATATTGTTTCTGTTGTATCTCTGCTCAACATTGTCCGCCTCGTCTGTCTGTCTTTGTACAGGGAAATAACACCGGGATTTGCGCACGCTGCCTTATCTAAATGGAATATATTCACACGCAGGAATAAATGGCATGGCTTTACTATTCAAACAAAACTATTGTGGACGTTCTAATTGAGAAAATACAGCTGCGCCGACCTCGGAACAAATTCCATTATTCCTTACATGTGGTCCTGATTGCTATTGTTTGCTCTGCTTTTATGGTAGCAAAGCTAATGTTGCGGCATGCGGGGTATATTAATTGCGATGGGCTTGATGAATTGCAGTTAATGACTGTTAGTGAGTGCTGCTTATGGCCGCAAAAGAAAAAGCTCCTTAACAACGTCCTCTGCATGCTAATGCAAAAGCAGACTTCTTTTAATGACGACAAGCAATTGTGCAACTCTTCGCCTGCGTCTCGTACTGACGACTTGTGATGGGATTATTTCAATTACAAAACGCAGAGGCATGAAGACATAATGAGAGCTGAGCCCAAGTCACGCACGGGCAGTAAAGACAGATTCTCAGGGAGGAGAGGGGAGTTTTGTACAGCTCGGGACAATTTTGAACAAACCTCAGAGGAACAGCAAACCGTTGAATTGATGGTGTGACAGGCCAGGAGGAGAACGGAAAAAAACGTTATGGTGAGAAATTCAGCACTTCCCGTAGAGCGGCTTGCCCATGCTTTAGGAATCATGGATCTGTTCTATTTGACGGAATATAAAGTAGCACATTTTTCAGTCAGTAGTCGCAAATGGGTTTTTAACTTTCCGCTCTGCGGGACTCTCCATTTTCTGCTGATAAGGTATCCAACCAGGCCACGAGTCTAACCGAGCGCAGGAAAGGTTAGCGCTTACACATTCAGCGACCGCAATGGAGGTACGTTGACTTCCTTTTCTGGAACACATAAAGTTAATGTCCTTAATTGACTCGCGGCGACCACCTCATTGACACCACGGCCTTCGTCTCCGCCTGAATGAGAGTTGGATCAATGTGCAGCGATTTCCCCCTCGCGGGGTCCGATGTGTCTCATTAAACTCAGACAACCTAATCAGGGACTTCAGGACAAATCCTACAGTTAACTACGATAAATGAGTTGCTAAGCATTTGGCCTCTGGGAGGGCAAGTAGCTGTCCAGCAGTTGTAAGCTTATTTAGAACAAACACTTGACACACAGATGCGATCCTCATCCAAGAAACGTGTGCGTTTCTTGTCATCTGGGAGCTCCAGGTTGGGTCGAGAGCCGCGATGTGCAATGTGTTAGCCATGATGTCCCTTTGCCTCTACGTCACCAGTGGCAGGAGCCCAGCTCCGTGTGGAAAAAAAAGAAAAAAAAGAAGCAAGCAACACCGCAAAACCCCCTCCAGGCCCGCGAAGAAAAAAAGACCTCGTCTCAGTCGGAGTAACATTCTTTTTTCCAGGCGCGAGGGAAGAGCGCCAGTCTTCCTGGCTGTGATCTGTCTGACATCAGGCCGTGTCGCTGGCCCGTGCCAAGTAGAGCAGAGAAGCAGAAATCCCCCTGCTTACCCTGAGCTCAATGCAACTCCCAGGCTCCATGAACAGAGCCAGAAGGAAGGACAAGCGATGGGGAGCTCTCAAAAGACCAACACGGCGCACGAGAGAGACAGACAAAAGCACCAGAAAAGTTGAGAAAACGAAAGCTCGTCATATTTGCTCTTATGTGTTATTGAGAGCGGGTCGGTCATTATCCCCCGTTTCATTTGATCGTAAAAGCCTCATTGAGAATCTTCACAGTCGCGTGGCGTCACGCGGGTTTCTAATTGGTCAGCGCGATGGTCAAACAGAATAGCCATTAGACAAGCAATTATTGCAGTGGCTGTCTCCTGGAGATTGATGCGGTTTCGCCCAGGCGTGCCCCGTGAAATCAATAAGGTGTCATCTCTGTACAATGTCGGTGTGATGGATGACTCGGCGGGATCCAAATTACAGAGAGGGGATGATGAATACCGCCAAAACAATGAATAAGATAATTGGAATTAGGGCGGAATTGCCACAGCATTCTTTGATTGAGTTTGAGGACAGCGATGCAGTATTTACCCCGCTGCTACACAGGTGTGTTAGTCGTAATAATAAAATAGATTATTTAGAGTTTCAAGTGCAAGAAGTACACCTGAGTTAGTCCCGCTAATCAAAAGTTCAGCTGTCGTATAGTTTGAAATAAAACCTCCTTATGTGCATCTCGTATTCAATAACAAGTCAGACGTCTTTACATTTGGACCATCGCTGCCAAAGAGCCGGCGTGCACATAAAGAAGCTGTAATACTCCACACCCCCACGAGTGCAAACAAACAACAGCATCGGTTGTGTGTTGCTGAGACAGGCTTATGTTTCTCCGATCCCGCTCTGCGACCGAAGTGTGAAAGGTGGAAGTGGCGTGATGGAGTAACACCTCCACACAGGCTGAGGCAGGCAGATTGCAACCGCAATCTTAATCCCAGCAGATCCACTCGCTGAGAACCCGAAGGCGAACCAATGTGTCACTTGAGTATGACGATACAGTTTGTTTTAGTTTGGCGTCGCATGCTGCTTTCTCAGCACCTCACGGGAACGTTTTGTCTATATTTGTCTGTGTTTAGTGACACATGGTCCAGCCATTCCTTCAAAAGTGCAATGAAGACTTATGTAAAATGATAAAAAGCCACGTTTGGTTAACTTAGCTTGTGTCCGTTTGTAGGAGTCACAAGAAGCGCGCGCACAGGCGAGGAATCGTGTCTGTGACGAAAGTCTCTCCCACTTCCTCCAAGAAGACGTTACTATGACTTCATTGCTCGTGACGTCCCGATCCCCGAGGGGGGCGAAGTGGCCACGCGTTGACTTGTCAAAGGCCGCTGATTAGCACAGTGTGAACTCTGACAGCTGCACTTAGGGTGGAAGCTGAAATGTGTCTCACGCCGGCAACGAGACAAGTGTTCAATCAAAATCGGAGGGAAAGAAATGAAAGCTGAGAGAGAAGCCGTTTGTTGTCAGTGGAGGTTTTTTCCTCATCTTGCTTTGTTTCATTTTCTTGCCGTGGCATGGGCCGGTGACACGGTTATCGGAAACTAATTATGCCGGGTGCCAAAGCAGCAGTCTCTCAGAACGCCTTTGTTGCTGTGGATCACTGGAGGGGGGACGGGGACGGGGGGGACGGGGGGGGTTGGGATGCTCCATCCTGCTTTCTACTCCTATCTGGCCGCGGGGCTTCTGCCGCTCCGTGGCGGAGAGAGCGTGCCTCCGCTCTGCCTCCTCATCTCCCTCAGGACGGGCTCCGGTTGTGTGTCAGCGAGCAGGGGTGTGTGTGTGTGCGTGTGCCAGAGAGGGACACTGTGCTTGTGTGAAGGAATCACCAAATGTGCCGGTTTGATTTAGGCGTGTGTGCGCGGAAGCATATGTGTCTACGTGTGTTTTTCCGTGTGAGCGTGCACGTGCTACACGTGGCGTTTCCACAACAGGGATTGTGTTCATGCTCCATGCTCCACACACACACACACACACACACACACACACACACACACACACACACACACACACACACACACACACACACACACAGCAGGCTCATGGCTTATAGATCAGGCCAACACATTCTGTTCTTTCAACACTATCAGCGAACAACACTCCCTGTCTGATTTCCTAAACTACTTATTCAACCCTCGGTCCTTCCTGCATGGGAGAATTGGGAAGGCTTTGGAGTAATGGAGTCATTTCCTGAAGTATCTGTAACAAAATTACTTGATGGACAGTTTAACCAAATTATAAATCAACTACATATCCTAAAAAAAAAGAAAAGAAATTGGCAGTGAGGTCTGTGAGTAATGAGGCCACAGAAAGAGATGGTGACTTCCAATGTGCTTTCTTAATATCGTGGGCCCCACAAACCCTCCATTGAATTGGGGTGAAGACGGAAATCTCAAAGACGGATTCCTCATTTTAATATTAATTGCGTCCAGTCCGTAGCAAAATCAGGAAATAGTAAAAGCTAGCAGATGGAAAGGAACCAAATTGAAATACATATGTCTCTTTTGAAACACTCCAAGTGGAAACAATAAGCTTAAATCAATTCGTGGCCCCATATCTTCATCTTCATCTGAACGCTATGGTGGGTCCTGCGAGACTGGCAGGACGGCTGTGAAGGAGGGGAATGCAAAGTCATCTTAAGGATGGCTCATGCCAACAGCCTTGAGCTTTGGCAATAATTCCAATGGTTTGCAAAAGAAGTGGCCCGTAGCCCCAAAGCTCGTGCATCTATATTCATTGCAACCTCGTGCTCGAACTAATGAGCGGCTAGGGAACTTCAAACAATCCAGCTTATCATTCTTTTTTCAACGTAAATGCACATGCAAAAAAACAGCAATTTAATTAATTAAACCCCTGTACTGTACACACCCTCCCCCCCCCCCCCCCCCCCCGGCCCCCCCACGCCCTCACCAGCCTCTCTTCTTGCCCCGCATGGGGGAAACCAAACACTTATCGTCTGAATACAAAATGACTCTCCGTCCCTTCATGTCTTTCATGTCTCTGATGGTGTCGGTGAAAATGTATGTATGTATGTATTCTGTGCGTTTGGCAATGCACCCTGACCCTGTGTTCTTTCATGATTGACAGGATGAGAAGACTAGGACATTAAAGTTGGAGTTGAAACCAAAACAATTTAATAATTTAGAGAGGAATGAACCGACAAGGCCAAGAGTTGCTTTTGCATCAGGTCAGTGCAAAGAATTAAACGCTGAAGTGAAGCAATACAAGAGGTTGCCCAACCCTTTGACCTCCATTTCATTCAACAGCTGTATATGAGAGTGACAAAAAAGATTCATTCCCCTGCAGCTCAGCGCTCCACTTCATTTCCCCTTGTTTCTGACGTTGGCGGTTCTTCTCTCTCGTAACGCACAACTGGCTCATCGATAAGCCGCCGCGCATCGATCCCCGGGTGGAACCCCCGCAGCTCTTGGCGTTCAGCTGATTCTCAGAGAAGAGCCGAACGTTATTTGCTCTCTCCGGGAGATTGTTTGTCAGCAGCACATCACACCTCGGAGCGTTTGCAGACGGAGGGGGGTGGGGAGGGGGGGGGGGGGGGGTGGCGGCGGCTCGGGTGCGGTCGATGACCCGCGGGGGCACGAAGAGGTGGCTGTGGGTGATTCACATTAACATTAATCAATTCTTCTTCTCTGCATTGTGAACTGGGTCTATTGCCAGACCGGATTGTAGTTCTGAGGGCGTGAATCCCAAACTACATTGCAAACGCCTTCAGAGTGCAAACACCTAAAAAGAAACAGCCTTGAAAAAAATTGGAGAAAAAAAATTGAAAAAAAAAAAAAATTCAATTATTTTTTCAAATTTTCACCATTCAGTTAACTATTCAATTGTACCCCAAAATGAAGGTCTGAATGCGGAAATCTTATACTGGATGTGAGGATCTGATTCAATAACCAACCAACTCATCGGTTCATTTTCGGTCTACAAATACTGGCACAAAATATGTGAGAACGGGCCGAACAAAACCGGACGTTTGTAATCGTAAAATGTTTAAGGAATGTCTCGACATTTTGTTTAATACGCTTATTTGCGCTCTCGCCAGTGGTCAGAGGAGGATATCGATTTCACTCCAAAAATAAGAGTAACACATTTTTTATCTATCCCTCGTTGAGAAAGCAAAAAGGATTTCCCAAAACACCCGTTAACCTGCTAAAACCCCCAAATTTGCCCTCGGCGGGCCACTAAATCAACTTCTGCCGACTGATTACATGCCTTGTTGTTTGGCGAGGGCTGCCCGTGGCTTTTCTCTCATCTCTCGTGTCAACAAATGCCGTTTCCTGCTTAACCCTCGGTGACTTTACGACCCGCCCGTGACCCCTTTAGCTTGGAAAGCCTTTGGATGATTCTGGAGGCAACGTCTGTGTCACGTGACTCGCTGCCGCCGGGTGTGCCCTGCACCCACGAAGCACTCTGCACACTCTTTATCTGACCCTGGCAGCTCCTATTGTTGTTGGCAGCTGAGGCCCGTCCGCCGGTGCTGGAGGGAGCCGGTGAGAGTGAGTGAGAAGGTATACGTGGAGACCCGGCCGCGTCCCGTGCCCCAGCGGGGAGTCATCACAAGCGGCTGACGGCAAGAAAGAAAATATGTGAGGAGAGAGAGAGAGAGAGAGAGAGAGAGAGATGCAGGCAGGTAGACAGAGGGAAAAAGGGGGTGGAGGGGGTGTGGGGGGGAGGGGGTGACTGCCTTCACACCTCATCCGACGAAGCAAAAGAAAAAACACGGGAAATCCTCGATCCAGTCATCACACGTCCCCCCCCCCCCTCTGCCTCAGTCTACTCCCGGCGCGTTCATCTCCGACACGGAGGAACCCGACGGGTCGGATGGGGAAAAACAAGAGCATCTGCTTTCTGCGAGACAGGGAGACCGGGCAGGACTCTGTGCTCCGGGTCCCAGACTTTCTCCATTTTCCTTTCATCACAAAGCAAAATTTAATGACGCAGGGTTCCCCATCGGATTTGAGGTGAAGAGTCGAAAGAAGGAACCCGAAAGTTAAAAAAAAAACAAAAACAAGGAGGTTCATCAGCAGACAGGGCAAAAACTGCAGCTGGAGCTTTTTAGTCCGTCAGCTGCAATGGATGTTGTTTTTGTTTTTTTGTAACTTTCCATCCAGCATTGATTTATCACAAGGACGGTGGTCCCGCTTGAGCATGTGTGGGGCAACGTATCAGCTGAAGGAGACGGGCTTGCTTCAGCCCCAAAATCTGACCGTCTGACTGATGACCACACGTGGCTTCTCCGCTCAGTCAGTGACCCCCCCCCCCACACACACGCACACACGCGAGGAGTGCATGGGAAGGTCAGTGGAGTGTGAGAACGGACCGGGGCAGGATGAGGGCGAGGGGGGGGGGGGGCAAGTAAAGTGAGCGTTCCCTCCCGGCTTAACCGAATCTGCAACTGCGGCAGATGTATTTGTCTGTCTGTCAGAGGGAGGATGGGAGCCAGGGCCTGGGCCTGGACTGATTATCCTCGTGGTCAGCAGACGCAGAGGTCAAAAACCTTGGGCTGCTTTTGTTTATTCCCTTTGGCACCCAAAAGCCTGGAGAAAATGAGATTTCACTACAATTTATGGAGAACGTTTGCTTAAGTAGGTGACAGGGAGAAATGGTGAGCCAGAGAATAACACGGAGAGACAAACAATCTAATGGAAGGGAAGAAGGAGAAGATAGAGGGCCTTGGAAGATGGATGTTTCCCCTGTCTTTTGGTACTCCAACATCCGCAAATGAAGCCGCTCTTTCTGTCGTTCGCATTTAAAAACCTTGTCTTACACTTCTAATACTATTTATTGAGTATGAAGCAAAGTATTTATTGCGAGTTGAAATGATGCAGACAGGATGTGAGTGTCCCACCTTCATATCATCATAGGGCAATAGCCTGCAGATATACACATGAACATGAAGTACTTTTGCTTTATTTACTTTTAATTCATTTGTAGGATGAAAACACTATAATGAAAAATCTTTAAAAAGTCTGTGAGGGGAGGGGGGGCAGTATTAACATGATTTAAAGTTGCTTTGAGGAACCTTTTGCGGGATGCAGCCAGCCAATAGATGACAACATCTGTTGACGTTCGACATTCATTTCGTGGTGTGAGATTATTCCAGTATTTTAGTCTGTATGATGGGGTTTGCGGCGCGACACAAAGCAAAATATAATTCCATTCAGCTACTGAGTGTTGCCACATAGCGCACTTTGACAGTATTTTCCTCTTTGTGATACAGTGGAAAAACAGCAGGCATGGATAAAACGTGAGGTCATGCTCTTATTCAAGGAATTCTTCTCAACACATTGACAAGATGGATGCAGATCTGGAAATAAAATAAAAGAACATGTGCTCAAACTTGATCAGCCTACTGGAATATATTAAAACACACTGCAGTACATTTTCGTGTATCTTAAGCCTTCCATTATGCCCAATTTAATGTCACAAAGAAGCTACATAAAAAGGTCTCAAAATGAAACACGAGGCCTCAAAAAATGGCATTCACAGGTACAATCAAACTGATGGTAACTCAGCCTCTGAAACGTTGCTTTCAACACCAAAACCTTGGGTTCACGGCAAAGTGGGAAAAGGGGGCCTCTTAAAAGATGACTCAAATGAAAAACCGGGGGAGGGCCGTCTGGCTGTCGCTCTGTTTGCACCCAGTAAATGTCGGCTCCTGACGGCCTCCCACAGGTCCAACGTAGCCTGACGGCGCTAAAGATGCGAGTTCCCATCCAAGCTGTGGAAACAACCCCCCACCCCCCCTTTAGCTATCTACATCATCACTGCCTAAATGGAGACTATTCTATCATCGATCCGATGGAATACTGAGAAAGGAAATCCGCGATATACACGCGTCCACGCTGTGAACTGTGGACATCTTCATCTTCCGGGACGTCCCGTGGGCTCTTTAGGGATGGCTCCCCCTCCCTCCCCAGAGAGAAACCTGCTGATTACAGCAGGTTTCTCTTGGCTGTGTTCACTGGGAGGGAGGCTGAGCAATACATCTACCAGCTGGAGTCCTGAGACCCCCACGGTCCGCCTGGTGAAAGGCTCAGCGCAGAGAAGGGAAGACCACTATCGCCGCACAAAGTGTCATGGTCAAACTGTCATAATTTGGGTTTTCATGAAGATAAGCAGCACGCGGCTCATGTCGGGAAATAAAACTTCTGAAACTAAGTGATTTGCATATTCATGGCAGCAAATGATGCATTCGCAGTAATCGCAGAAATAACGTCAGACCCAAAATGACAATTTTTTTCTCAGCGGGGAAACAGATGAGACTTTCAGGTGAGCCAGTTCTCACTTTTCCTCACGTGACTTCGAGGAAGCCACGTCTTGAAAGCCGGACACGGAGTGAGCGGCTTGTTTTTTTAGGGGCTTTGAAGTGAGCTCACGGGTTCCGTTGGGTTTGGAGCAGTAAAGAGGTTATTTGGGCAGACGCATCCCGCTCTTCTTCATCCTGAGGAGAGGGACAGGCCTTTAGAAGAGCTTTCCGCTGCTACTCGGTGCCTCCTAATTAATAAGGGACGGGGAGTTGCGAGTCCACCGTATTAATTACTGCTGTGAGCTTGGAAATAATTGGAGCTTGCAAGGAGGGCAATTCAAAAGCGGGAAGCTCCTTCCAAAAAAAATTCCCTTTTGATGGAAGAAGTTAAAAGGCAAAAAAATATAAAGGCATAGGTTCTGGACAGAGACGAGCTCATTTCCAAAGCTTGTCTTTGAAACTAATGAATCACAGTATATCATGGCCTTGCAGCCGCAGGAAAGGTACAAAGGCAGGAGTTAACCTTGGTACATCCTTCTCCTGGAAATACGGTTTAGGGTGTGTGTGTGTGTGTGTTTGAATTTTGCTGATGAGAGCATATGTTGGAAAGCATGCGGTATTATGGGAGTATCTGTTCACGATGGTGGTTAGTGAGTGACTCACTCGCCTACTATCCGACTGTCCGCTATTTGTCCGAGAGCGCTTGGCTCATCCGTCAAATGACAAGCTGCTTGTGCACTGACAGCGGATGCAGATGCGTGTGTCGGATAAGATAATCAGGAGCGTGCTTTAACGTAATATCACTTCCACGGTGATGACCGGGGAAGAGCAGGAAGAGGACACACGGCTTCTAAAGAGAGCCACGTTTCTGCCTTTCGTTATTTGGTCTATTCATCAATCAGAAACAAAAATCAATCAATTGACTAGTACATTAAAGAGTGCTCATGTGACCATCCCAGTCCTCACTTCCTCCTCAGTGTCGATACAATTTATTACACAGATTAGTTGGTAAATTTACTTATTAACCTCTCAAGACTTGTTGACAAAAGTATAAAAACCACATTAATTCACTAAGAACAGCATAGAAAAAGCCAAGCTGTGATTGGGTAACAACAACATTTGGTTCATTCATGTAAGGATTGCAATTTTTCTGTGGCTGGATGGCAGGTAAGTCTGCATATCCTCTTAAGGCCCAAGACACACATTTTCATCCACATATCCAGAGGTGAAAGGTCAAGGGATTTTGCGGTTTTACGGTTTTTGCTCGGACCGTAACAAGAAACTTTTATTCTTACAGCCAGTTAATTGCACATCATTTTAAACTACGGCGTATTGCTGGTTTTCAGTCACGTGCCTTGCAACGACATACTAACTAAATCCCTCCAAAAAGGGATTCTATTGGTCAAGCACGGTGAAAAAAAGAGCATGTTAAAGCAGTTATCACAGACATTGTGCAATAAACACATTTCCAAACAGCACGGTTTACATAAACATCCAGACAAGAGGAAGGATTTGATACACATGGGTCACACATTGAGTTTGAGGTTCCTTAAACAATCTGTGTGTGGCTCATCAGCCGAGGTCAACGACTCCACGAGAGGGAAGTGGCCACATAGGACGTCTGTCCAGAACGGGTCGGTTATTGGCGCGGGCGTCTTTCGCCCTCTGTTGAAACGGCCCCCCGAGAGAGGCCGTTTCCTGCCTGTGTTTTCAGACAGACACGACGATGTCTTCATCGAGAGAAGCTACAGGTCACAGAGCAGCAGCGCTCCATCATGAGATAGGGAGTTAAATAACATCCCCGAGACCCAAACTGGGAACAATTGTGTCTGGATTCTGTCCAGGTTGAATGTGTATTGTTCTTCCAAACACCGTGGAGATAGCAGAAGTCAGAAGTACAGCCAAGGCCTTTCACTCAGGATACACATTCTCTGCCTGTCCAGGGAAAAGTCCAGATTAAAGTGAGTCTGTTTTCGCAGACTCAAAAAGACGGGAGTGACGAACCTCTAGACCATCCGCTTACGCTTAAGGCAAAACAACATGATGAAGAGGAAGGAACCCCGAGTGAAGGCCATGGAGAACATCCTCCAGCCAGCTGAGGGTCCCCAGGCCTCCTTCCAGTGATCCTGGGGTGCAATAGAAGAAGAAACGTGTATGGAGAGCATGCTGCCTGCTCAGCATGGGACTCATCTTGCCGTCCCTTGCATTCAAAGACACAACGTAGAGCGGAGAGAGAAGCGTTGCCAGAGATGGTTCCACGCCGACAGTGAACGCCTGGTCAACAACAACAACATTTTTCCAGTGAGGAGATCTAGGATTGGGGCAAATTTTAGAAGAGCATGAGAAATTTGACCAGGCTAACAAGGCTTCAAGGTTTATTTAAGCATTGGACTTTTCATTTCATCACTAGTACTTTCATATTGGTAATCAGGTTCTTTTACGTACCACATTGTTAAATGACTAACATTTTGATCACATCCTTAATCCTTGAAGAGCTTTGAGAATTGCGATCAAGCTGCTCATTAGAGAAGAATTGCAATATTAACATGCACTTCAGGGCTTTATTCACTGTTGGTTTTCTCGCATCAATGCATATTCAACTGTGATCACAGAGGGATGCAGTTGCAAATGATAAGTATATTGGATACAAATATACTGGCAGCTAAAACTACAGCACGTGTTCTTTTCTTGTATTTCTGCCCATAAGGCCCCAAATGATGATAACAATGACACAGACACCAATATTCCTGCAAAGCATCATTCATAGCGGAGTCACACCAAAGACATAATCTAAAAGCGTTGGAGAACAAATAAACATATGTGGAATATGTCGATGTAGCATGATTGATGCATAAATCTGCAGCACTTTCTCCTGGAAAGGGGCCTTGATCGCTCAGGCACACAGTGTTTGAGCCATTATTTGGAGTTTAAGTTTGAGAGGTTGGCCTGCCGCCCGAGGCACCGGGCGCCCTTTCCAGCCAGGCTGCTTTCAAAGGGTGTCCGCAAATGTAGGAATATCTGACGCCGATCCCTCCTGCTTCCTTAGTCTTTAATGCCAGAGATCAGACACGCCAAACACAGTCCGCGCTGTCTCCCAAACACACTTTGTACGATCGTCATGTCCTAGGCCTTTGTAAATGTCATCGGTGCCGCCGACACCACAATGCTCAAAGTCACAGTGACAAACAGCGCTCGGTTAAAACATCCGACACACAGCAACTGTTGTCATATTGAATGAAAATAATAACATCAAAAGCCAAGGAGGCAGCTACAATGCTTCCCTCAACCTATTGTTTTAAACTGGAAATTGTCACTAGGAGGAAGCCACACAGGAGTGTTTACAAGTGTCCCCTATCAGGGGACATGATACAGCATATGGTCTCTCCTAAAGTTACAGATTCATAATAAATGGATTGATGGTCAGAATGCCACAAGTCAACTGTAGATGTAGAAGATGGGAACATAAGAATTTTAATTAAAGAAAAACTGACTTTAATCCGCAGCTTATCATCTTAGTTTCATCCAAAACAACATGCTGGCACATAGAACTTTTTGTTGAATGTCTATTTCATTGTGAACAGATTTATTGCCTAAAGCTGTACACTAAGTTAGAGGAAGTGGGCAACGCTTTACGTGACGCCCATTTCTATAGTTATTATCTGCTAATAGCACTGAATATGTATGAATACAAGCACTCCGAAAAATTAATAATGCTGTATAACAATAATCATATAACACATTAAAGCTATAAAGTTACTTATACCATATAAGTATCATAATAAAAAAAGATCATATTGTGTCATAATTCTCATATTTTTCTGATGCATTATACGGTTTATTGTAAATTACTCTAAGTGGTCATTGCTTTAAATAAAGTGAAAAATAACATGATCCTCGCCAAAAGAAATGTCGGTGAGTGACCGGCAATTAGGAAATCTAATGAAACTTGTAAATCATAAGTCATCATAAAATGCTTAGTAATGTGTTGTAGTCATCATGGTGTATGAGTATCTATGAGTGCTTGACTGCTGTAAGTATATTACCAGTATTTCTATGGTGCTTTGTAGACACGGCGTCATAAAAAGTGTTTGACGTGGAGTTTATTTTCACAAGAGGGATCAAGCTGGAGGTTAAACATACGACCTTCAAATGTCACAGTTGTAACCTTCCCAGTCCGTCGGCCTCCAAGCCCAAACATCAAATCCCAGGAGGTGTGTTTTTAAAAGTCCAGCCACTTAGTACATCTGGTTAAATTAGAACTTTTTTGTAAAGAAACGTCAGAATAGAGCAACTTTAATCAGTGCAGGCTGTTTGTGGTAAACTTTGCATGCACCCCTTGCCTCCCCTGGGCAACCTTTACTGACTCTCTACAACACTGCGGGGGTGATGCGAGTTCAGACGCACGCAGACAAAGTTCACCTCTCGATACAACAGAAATAATTGCGTTCAGCTGTGCGACACATCTCGCTGGTGTTTGGTTGCCAGTGCTATTTATTAACAACGACCTGAGAAAACACAAATAAATCCGGGCGGTTTAAACCAAATCATTTAATTCTGGACCACCCCCTCCTCTGTACCGATGCCGGCTGTGTTTGAACAACTGGATCTCATCAGAGGGCATGCGGCCAATCCGCCCGCCAGCAGCCTCAGACAGAAAAAAGCACAGCAGGTTCGGTTGTGGCTCGGTCGCACCGATCCGCGTCCTCTCCGGGATCCGTCTCGTCAATCACGCCTTCTGTTTTGGGACGTCGAACACAAGAAAATCCGCAGAGAATGAGAATCCTGACCCGGTCCAGAAAATCAGACTTTCTTATGTACGGACTTGCTTTAAGTATTGAGAGTCGACGTCTGATGTTCTGTTTTGAGTCTGAGCTCATTAGAAAGATCTGGATCGAGCCTCTCCATCGTCTCCGTTTGTTCCTCTCGGGCCCGCGGGGTCTGAGCTCACCTCTCTGGCCGCGCTGGATGAGCATCACGTGGGGGAAGAGAGGGGAGGAGAAGGGGGGGGGGGGGGGGGGGGGGAGGGGGGTTTGGATGGGAATGCAATGTGGCTTTCCACCGTAGCACATCGAAGGGGGGCAAAAGGTGCGTTCCCATTTTGAGAGGGAATGTTTTCACTGTAAGGAACGTAATTCCCCGCTATACATGGGGGGTGGGGGGGGGGGGGGGGAGACAGGCTGGTGAAAATGTGACAGTCTGCGAGTCGGCTTTGCAAAATCTCCACCCGTGCGAAGGAAAGACTGTGGATTGTGGTTTCCCATGAAAATATTTCCAGAGCAGGTAAGCCAGAAAATTGCGGTCGCTGGTGTTGAAAGCTTTGTCCCACACAGTCTGCAGGTGGAATTTACATATATTAAGTCTTGAAAACAAGTGAGATTAATGGCTGAGCCCACCCGCTCTCTCGCTCTCGCTTTGCCTCCCTCTCCCTTTTGCTCTCCACGACACAGACAGCTCCTGCTCCTGGTTGCTCATGTGTGGCAGCAGAGCGGTGTGGAAAACATATTGCTCCATCAATCACGTCCTATTCTTCTCAGGAGCGCGTTGCACTCGGCGGTTGTCTGAGACCGAGGCCACGTACAGTTACAGTTTTTTTTTTTAAATGCAAAAGACGATGAAAAACCCTTCAGCGAAAGTGTTCCGGAGCTCTGACGGTTAACCTGATCTCTCCCCCCCCCCACTGACTCGGTGTTGGCAGTATCTTAATACACAGAGCGAGGAGTGTGCGCCGCGTTCAAACAAAGCCTCTTTCTCCCCTGTGTTATGCCAATAGATCAAATGAGCAGATCGAGGGAGAAGAAGAAGAAGGCGGGGGGGGGGGGGCACGTCGGTTTTCATCAACGTCTGGTTGATGTATTCAAGAGTTCCTATCTTTCAAGTCTTGTGTTTCAGCAAAGGCAAAGAGCGAAGCACGGAGCTCTGCGAGAGAGGAAGGTTTCCTCCTGCTGGGCCTACTTGGCCACAACCCCCCCGAGTTGTGGGCCCCCTGGGGCAAGTGCGCGTGTCACCCGTTTGTGCGGCAGAGAAGCACTCGGTTCGAAGCGATGGCCAAGTGCGAATGGGGGAAACACTTACTCGTTCTTCTCCAGAGCCAAGAGCAGCTGCTCACCTTCCGCTTCAATCAGGAGCTTCAGCGATGCAGGGTGACTCTGAGGAGAATGCAGACGGGAGAGGGGGATGAAAGACATTGGTTATGGGGTCGGCCAGACAGCATTTTCATTGAGAAACGATGGCTTTCGGTTGCCCTGCTCGCTAGCGGGCTGTAAAATTGAGAAAATAGATGAAACATTTACTGTCAGTTGCAGCAAAATTAATCGTAAAATGTTTGATTACAATCCCGACGAAACGCTGCGAGAGGCGGCGGCTTTCAATTCAGTGCTCAGAAGTCCTGGTGAAGGGACTTTGAATGTTAGAACAAGAGCAGAGAGGATTAACTTTATGTTTCTATTCCCTTTGACATTAATCCTGCAGGAAGCCACAAGTCTCTGCGAGCCACGAGTCGCAGCCCCTGCGAGGGGGCCGCAAGTCGGATGAAGTGGCTGCGACTTGCACATCGCTTCTGTCAGTCGCACACACACACACACACACACACACACACACACACACACACACACACACACACACACACACACACACACACACACACACACACACACACACACACACACACACACACACACACACACACACACACTCCTCCGCATGTCAACGCGTAACCGCCCTCCTCTCTGCGCTCCCTGCTCAGAAACACAACAACAACAAAAAAATGAATCATGCGTCGGCTCGCATTCCGCATCGCTTGGCAACAGCCGGCACACGCACAAAACAGCGTTTCTCTCTCTCTCCGCGTCTCACGACCACACGGTTCAATCTGGGTCAACTGTGGCAAAAAGGAGACGCCAAGTTACTTGCCCTTTGGCTTGGGACCCTTCGTGGCCGACTCGTGCTCCGCAAAAGGAGAAGAATGTTTAGTGGTTCATGAGAGGATGTGGAAGCATCACGCTGCATGTTGTTTATGACGGTTTCTAACTTTAGGGGAAACGTAGATAACGTAGATAATGCACCAGCTGTTTGTCCTTATAATGTATTCAACTCAGCACTTAATTTCACATTCAATTATTAGTAGATCCTCCCCTTTTCTTTACAGATCTGAAGATTTCTTTTGTTCTTTGAGGGAAAAACATCCCAGAGAAACCTTGTAGCAGCACATCTGTTTGGTTGACAGAACAAATTAATTCACTAATGAATTGATTCAAATAACACAAGCCTGGAGACTCAAGCTGTTTTTTAAAAATCTCCCTATTTCCATAAAGATTATAGCACCAAACAAAGCAAGGGACCCCAGGTCTCTAACCGGAGTGATGAAGTGTTTCCTTCCGTTGTAAGATGCTAATATTGTGCAGCTTTATATCTACTGAACATAACACAGAGAGCGAGTTTACATGCAATTCCATTTGGTTTTAATCTGGATATAAATGTACAGGTAAAAAAAAAAAAATCACATAAATGCAGGTGAATGTTCCTGCTTGTAAAATGAACGTTGTCTATCTACTTTGTGATCATTGCAATCAAAACGCTTCCTCACCTGGGACCCGAGCTGGCTGATGGGTTTCCAGTCTCCTCCAACAAGCTGAAGAGGCACCGTGGTCCCATAGTGCTTCTGCTTTGCTGTTGGTCTGGGTTGAACAGTCATGCTCAAAATATTCCCTGCGAAAAGAACACAAACACACGGTGTGAGAATACGCGGAACCAAAAACCTCAGAGCGGTCGAGCTTCACTTCCAAATGCTGTCCGTGTCTTAAAAAAAAAAACACCATCGCGTCCATCTGCGCGCACGCAAACAATGGGAACATTTTCTAAATGGATTTTGGACAAACAATGCTGATTAGTAATTCCTCCCCTGGTGTTCATTATCCACATCGGGACACGGCCTAACGGCACAGCTGCCTTACAACGCGAACCGCCACTTTAACCAAATCGCAGTGCTTGTGCTTGACGAATAACGCCCGTTCGATGCTGTCGTTTCATCACAACCAACAATTATCTACGCCGACAAAAAAACGCCATGTGGCCGATATGTCGCCCCCCCACACCGCCCACCGCCCTTCCTGGACACACGTTCGCCTCGTATCGGTAGAACGCCATTAAGACGCGAGTACGAAGCCACTAATCAGCACTCTCAGACATCGAGCAACGAGAACCACAGGCCGTGGTGAGAAACCGTGACCCCCGGCCGCCCCCCCCCTTCTGCTGCAGATCGCCACCGTTCAGCGGCGTTAGAGGGTTGTTGAGCGAGGAACTCGGGGGTTTGCTGCTGCTGCTGTGATAACTCTCAGGGCAAGTGTCCAGGATGCGGTGGGGGGGGGGGGGGGGATTAGACGTGGCTTTGGGGCATTGTTCCCAGCATGCTTTTATCTCCCCTCTCTGTGTTCTGACAGGGTGTTAACCCAACCCCCCCTAAGCGTGCAGCCGGTGGATGAAGTGGCGGAGAGAGAAACAGAGCCGCCATCGCAACGAAAGCACAGCTACGCGTGAATGGGAGAGAAGAACGTCTGCATCCAAGAGTCGGAGCGCGAGTGCATAGTGAGCCTCTGCAGGGACGTGCCTAATAGGGTCCCTGCAGTAATCAGCTCCCCGCAGCAGGGAAGCCATTCCAAAGCTTGGGTCTCTTACTAAAAAACAACAGGGGGGGGATTTAGGATGCTTGCACCAGTTGTCTATGCGCAAGCATCCTAAATCAAATGTTTGGTGTTTTTTCTCCCACTGATGCGCCGTGGAGCGTTTCCAAACAGCAGGGAGACAGATTTCAGTTTCGAGGGTGACGTCAGTTACGCGGGTGGTCTGAGGAGAATTCAGGGTGTGTTTTGAACTCGGGACTTTGCTGCTTCTTGGTTTTCAATCCCATTTCAAAACACACATAAACAATAAACACACTCGAAGGGACCTGGATTATTATTACCGGCGCATTCAAGGTTCCTTCCTTCCGAGGTTCACATCACTTTTATCTGCCTTATGACTCACCCAACTAAATGGCTGAGTCTGCTTATTATCCGGCATTAATAACCCAGGTCAGGGTTATTAATGCCCCCCCCCATCCCCCTTCCCCTCGAAAACCACAACTCTGGAGTTCTTCACAGAGCCGCACCAGCTGATAGCAGAGAGTCAGAGGTGACCAGCTCAGCGGTCCTCATCCAGCTCCGGCCTGATGATGGGAAGCAGACTCCAGCAAGGAGCAAATCAGCATCACACACACACACACACACACACACACACACACACACACACACACACACACACACACACACACACACACACACACACACACACACACACACACACACACACACACACACACACACACACACACACACACACACACGTAAGCCGGAGAAGCATCCTCTCCTCATTAGTACTTGAAAAAGCACACTGTCTGGGGGAGGTGGGCACGCTGAGTAAGGGAACGCAGGACGACCGCTGTGAAAAAAACGGATGGATAAAAACAACACATGAGGGGAAAACAGAGAAGTTGACAGAGAAAGGTCAAGTCCACATTGCGGTTAGGAAAAACATACACACACACACACACACACACACACCCAAATGGAACAGCCCTTTTTGAGGCGTGCTTCACATCAACTTTGAAGACTTCAAAGTCCACAAGTGAATGACCGTTTTGTTAATGTGGTGTGCTATGAGATTTAATTCCAGCCTACAAATGGCGTAATATTAGTGGAAACAGCGTGCGGGCTCAGTTTCTTTTTCCACATGCTTGGGAGAGAAATTCGGCCCAGTCGGGTGTGTGGCTGCGCTCCGTGGAGTGTGTAAGTGGCTTTTGTTAGCTAGAATGTTATAAGCGCCACCAGAAGCATTAAGGGAGCAGTAAACGTGGCACCAGAGCCCAAAGCCTTATTTATAAGTTCAATAAAGGAGAATGTAAACAAAGGTCTTAATAAAGGGAGAGTCGTGGCCATGTTTTGGCCTCCCTTTATGCAGCAGCATACAAAAGGAGAGTTTGTGCCATTTATATTGCCTCAATAAAGTCAAATGCTAGGTGGGCGGATTGTGTGCGAGTGTTCGTGGAATCGGTATTGTGAGAGTTTGTTCTTGTGTGGGTGACTGTGATTCAGACCTATGACTGGATTGAGAAATTCATTTGTCGTTCCCCGGCAGTGTTGTTTAGCGAAAATAAATAAATCTATTATACGCTCTGTGTGTGTGTGTGACCACTGTTTGGCTGTTTTAGTGTGACACCCGGATAAAGCATGGATTAAGTTACTTGGAACCTGGGATCAATTAAATCGGTGAAGTTGTGTGATGATTAAAAACACAAAAATGTGACAACCACAACCAGATTTTTCGGAATTTTCTCAAAACGTGATATACTTTATATGAGAAGCCCATCAACTGCTTTCATTTCCGGTGGTAACTTCCGGCTCCAAAAAAGTGAAGCCAGTGTGCCTTGAACCTGAATTCTATCTGATAGAAAAATACAATAAAATAGAGCATTCTACAGAGATCGTGTGTACTTTACTTGTTCCTCATGTCACATCTGTTAGCAAGAAAACAAGATGGCGACGGCCCAAATGCCCAACTCAAGAGTCCACAAACCAACGGGTAAAGTCTTGGTGATTCGTCCACTTATTATTACATATGGTCCCTGTTTTGTTCACGGTTTTCCTTCTTGGTAAATACTTGAGACTTAAAGCTCCTCCAAAGTAAGAACTAGTAAAATGAAAAAGCTCTGTTTGAACTCCTCACAGACGTATGGAACTTGTGAAGCGAGGGGGCGGGGGGCAAGGGTCGGCCACGAAGGGTCACAAGCCAAAGGGCAAGTAACTTGCCGTCTAGGTCAGCGATTGGCATTTCGGATTGTGACCCCTTTAAAAACACAGGGTACTTGATGCGTTACGTTGGAGACACCAAAGGGCAAAATCATCTGAAAGAAGAATTGAGATGTTATTAGACAACGCAAGGAGATTTCTTTCCACTTTTTAACCAAATGTGTGTGTTTCAACTTCAATAGCTGGCCTTGTAAACTAGATCGGTGCTTGCTGGGCTACTCAACCGTTCCTAATGATATTTCACAGTGAATCTATCCGAGCAGCCCCCCCAATTGAGTGCATTCCCCACCGCCTGATAGGTCCCAGGGAACACATGACCTTCCTTAGCTCTTTGCACATGTCAAGACGTTCTTTCTTACCGCTCTTTCACAACTCCAGCCCTTCTCTGCCCATCCACCCGCCCCCCCCCCGCCAAAAGAAACCAACAACTGTTCGGCTTTATTAAACCCAAGAGCCTGCTTCCATCGCAACCAACTGCAACTCACTCCTTGACAGTCAGCCATGACATAATATATTCATGACAATCTTTGCTTTTCCAACCCAAATGGCCTGCTGTCTGCACACTTGATGAGGCCGTGCCCCCTCCTCTCCCTCCCCCCCCCTGGTCCTCGCTGAGACGGGATACAGACTGCACATGCATAGACACATCAATAAAGAGCACTCGTAATCACAACCCCCCCCCCTCTTGCGTGATGGCTGGCGAAGGAAAAGCACACGAGGACACACTCCAAAGTCACGTTGAGAGCAATTCTCTCGGATCTTGAGAATGTAAGATTGAAAAACGGAAAAAAACAACGCCTTTGGCAGCTTGAATGACACTCTTTTGACTAGCTGGGTCCCCGGAATGGTTCGAAAAAGAGATGCGGGGGCGACGTGATTCCAGCATTGTTTGACATGGGTGGACGATGTTTGGAGGGAAATGGGCTTGAAATAAGAGCATGTGGAACTAATTAGGGAAGAGCGGAGAGTTCAAATTGGCCGGATTCGACTGAAGGTATGACACAACGAAGACTAAAAAAAAAGGTAAGAAAGTTCCCTGTAACGCGTTCCATATGAAAATGTGCTCTTGATAAAGCAAATCAAATACCATGATCACTGTCTGTGCATCAAGAGCAGTATGCACAGCCCTTGTTTTGTATAGATCTGAGGTCTTTAATCAGAGCCCTGGCTGGATTGGGGATGTGATCCAGCAAAGTTTCTGAGCCAGGTTGGTTGGTTCTGACATCAGCCCATGGGGGGGGGGACGGACTTGATTTTGTTTATGGCTATTGTTCCTTTAATAATGGATGATTGACAGGTAAACCGCAAATTCAATTTATCCCCAATCAATGTGGGCAGATTATGCTAATTCAAACAGAATGGTGATTGGGAATAAAACGATGAATGATGCCTTGGGAGGAAGCAGAAGCTCTTTCATAAATGACCTTGGAGTCGGAGATAAAAGCAAAGAACTGCTGGCTTTCCTTGTTTCTTTCTCACATTAAACATCTTTTAAGTACGATGAACAAAACGATGAATCTCTAATTAATAAACTTGAACGTGAAAATGCCCGTCTGAGGTTCCATAGGCTCAAGATGTATTCAAATTGCTTGTTTTGATCAAGCAACAGTCCAAACCAAACATATTCCATATCAATGTATCACTGCAAATCCCAATTGTCAAATGGAAATTGGTTAGTTGGTTCAAACAGAAGTAATTTTCTAAATAAAAGAGGCTTCAATTGGAGCATTTTTTGTGTTTATAAAAATAATCTCTTTGGGACTGCAGATCCATCAAAACAAGCAATTTACGGATGTCACTTTGGGCTCAGGGGATGTGAATTTATCACAAGGATCTGACATTTTAAAAGACTAAAAATACACAAATGAATTGTTGTTGAAAATAACTATTATCCGAAGCCCTAGATAAGATCAAAGTGAGGAATGAAAGAAGCAGCCGATCCTCATTTTGGGGAAGCAGGACTCCGTGTTCTGTTGATCGCTTGTCAGCGGATCTTCACCTTGCTCCTTGCTCACAGAGCAGAGATCGCGGGGATCACAGAGCAAAGGGGGAAAAGTGCCTGCTAATCCTGGCTTGACTCCACAGTAAACATCTGAACCATTGGCGGGACAATTATGTCAACACCTTGAGGGGGTGCTGTAGTAAAAACCTGTAGCTGACATCGTGGTAACGGGATTCTGCACAAAGTGGAGAGAGGGTCTCCTTAAATTAAATCTAACAGAGTAGCAGTGTGTCAAAAGTCACAGCTCTGACAGCTGTAAATGGTCGGATTTGTGGGCGGTTTATTTCTCCTCGAGCATCGTCGGGGTCATAATCAAGCCGTTTAACGCTGCGCTCCCTCTACTGGCAAATTGCTCCTTTGTGTTCTTTCTCTTCCTGTCTCCCTTCCCCCCACCGTGTATAATAAACCCATTTACTGTCACGTTAGGCATGATGTCAGCACATAACTACTCTATGGGAAATGGAAGATCCTGCAGGAAAAAAATCACCCCCGGCCCAGCGGGACGTTAATGTTGTCCGAGAAACCGGTGCAGTTAAGCCTGCCGGCGGGTGACACACCCCCCCCCCCGCTGCGTTGGCTGCGCCTGCTGCATTGGAGCCTTCCGTGCGTGTGCTTTAGCAACAAAAAGGTGAGAACTTCTGGAGCAGAGCTGTGCGAAAGCACGTGAATATGGCCGCTTACGATGGATTTTGTTCACAGGAAGCACATGTCTGGCTCACACCGGTAGGCTACAGAGCCTCAGCCCCCACCAGAGAGAAAGTGTGTGTGTGTGTGGGGAGGGAGGGAGGGGTCAGCTGCTGTGTCATCCTAGATTCTCAAGACATTGTACGCGGCGCAATGGCGTTAATCAATTAGTTGATCCGCAGAAAAACACGCAACACGCGTTACTCCAATCATTCGAGTCACTCGCGAGGCAATTTAAGACGTCGGCTCGATGGAATAATGGAAAACAACTCGCCTAAACATTTAGCAATCGTAGAACGCTCAACTGTCTACTTGAAAACTTTATCTGTGACTATTTGACGCTTAAGCATCCGTTGCGAGTTCGCCCATGTTTGAGGAACATAACTCAAGAGTGTGGCGCGCACAAAGCGACCGGCTGCACCGAAGCTTTTCCCGAGCCAATTTTGTTGGAATCCTCCCCAGGTAGGAGCTGGCCCGTCTTCCCTTTTCCCACTGAATGGAGACAGGATCTGGGTGGACGCTGCGTGCTGGGATGGAAACTAGATGAGGCGGATCGGAGGAGAAAACGTTTGCTTTGCAAATCTCAGAGGAAGACAAAGCTTGGATGTTCACGTGGAATCAATCCGCATGGGGAGCGATCCCCTCGGCTTCTAAAGGTGTAAAGCTTGTTCGTTTGGAATTGCAGTGCCTGTTTCTTGATTCTATTATCTGCTCTTTTGGGGATTATTGACAAGTTGCAAACACAGTGAATAAATGAACGAGATCAATGTCAAAAGTATAATGTCGGTTTCTAATTGATTAAAAACTGATTTACACAAAGTAAACAGGCAATCGAGGTTAGTGACTGTTGGACTAATTAGGTAGACAGACATCTCCGCAACACCTTAAAGAGGGGACACTTTTGAATCGTCGTAGCGGGAGAGAAAAAAGAAGCAGAGGGGAAAACCCATCCTGGAATCTGCTGACATTAGAAACGTCTTCGCCTGTTACAAACCCCTCAACCCGCTAAATCGAAGAGGAATCCAGTCGCTATTAGTTCTGCTCGTGGCCAGAGGCAGCGCTGCCTTACATTAAACCGCAGGTCGTTCACCATGCTACGACTCAAGCAGCCCACAGGAACTGCCCCCCCCCCCCCTACAGGGGTTCACACTGACTGGGGGAGGGGGGGGGGGGGGGGACTTGAACTAGCCCAGATAGACTTGACACTGGAGAGAGAGAGACGTCGGAGCCAACTGGGCACTCTCTCTGTGTCCAGACAGAGACAGAAGACGCTCGGGGGAGTTCAACTGTGACCTGACTGGGGTGTGAAAGTCCAATGAGAAAGTCCAGAGCCAGCATCGGGTTTCAGCCTGTGTGTTAAGCATTTGTTGCGGGAGAAGGGGGGAGAAGGTGTGGGGGGGGTTAAATGAGTCCGAAGGAGCTCTGAAGAAATCACTGCAACACATGTAGGGTCACAAGAGCAAATATCCCCGACCGCTTTGACTACCCTGAATATCTCCTGTAAAATATCTGACGCCGTCGGCACTCAGAATGGGTCACATCGTGGTCACAACGTCTCTCTCGGGTCCAAAAAACGTTCCAAACGTCTCAGCTCAACTTTCATTTGTCTGAGCGCGAGCCGCGTGCAGAACTGGAGGCCGACAAGAGTCACGTCGGTTGGATCAGTAGGACAAAGCTGGCTAATAAATACCGAGCTGACACGGTGTCGACCATCGGAGGCAATCACTCACAAAATGATCCGGAAAACATGCGCAGGACGGGCAGCGTGAGGAAAAATGACACGTCACACAATATGAAAGCACACGTGATGTTGCGTGGAGCTGAATCGCTCCATCTTTCCTTAGCAGCCTTGACTTCCTGACAGCTAAAGACCAAAGGTTTGCAAAGACCGGAGACAATGTAGAGACCCATTAAAGGGAGCGCTGGTGATTCTCACTTGGCTTTAACTAAGCTGCAACTTAAAAGATTGATGGATTATAAAAGATGATGCTGGTTGAGTTTTCTTCACACCAAAAGCATTTTACACCATTGAGTTGATTTCCTTTTAAATGGAACCCCACCTTCTGTGCCCTTCATCACACAACCGCCCCCTGCTTCCATTCATCTCCATCAGGCTGAATCCCCCCCCCCCCAAGCAGGTAAACATTGTGTCAGCAACGATCAGACGCACACGTGTACCGAGGATGATGATTTTAAACGGGTCCAATCCCACGAGAGCAAAACCCGTCAATGCAAACTTCTGATGCCGACGGGCTGCGGATGCATAAATGAACAGCTTCCCTCGTGCTTTGATTACAGTTTTACACCTTTTTTTTCCCGAATTCATTCCCGTGGATTCCACAGTTGCGCTGTGACGCGCGTCTGCCAAATGTAAACGATTGATTTTTTTTATGTGGACCAAGTGCAGCTCCTCCACAGTTGGACATACTGTACATTGTCCATGGTTGATTGCCGCCCATGGCAGGGGACACTGATGACTGGGACATCAAGAGCCACGCCCCCAAAGGGCTGCAACCAGTGGGGCCAAACACACCAGCACAGACACAAACTCACTCTTGACGTCGCATTTGTACATTTGTCCCCAGCGCTCGTGTCAAGCAGCTGTTTGCCATGTGTTGCTTTCTGGCTGTCATAACCAACAGCACAATTTACAGGTCTCTCTACTTTACTTCTTGAGTTGAAAACACAATAATGCGACTTTTATTGTGCGTTTGCCACCAAAATAACATCCATAATTGAAAAATTCAAAGTACATTTGAAGTGCCAGCCAACTGCCCCCCCGGTGCTACCACGGATTACCAAAGAGAGTTTCAGCATCATCAATTATACAGAGTCTCTCGTCTCCTCTGAGGTGCACACTGAGCGGACGGCGAGCTCAAATGTGATGCTCCGCACACACGCAGATCTGGAGGAGAGAATGGTCGACTCTGTTACCAAAGATGTGTTACAGACGTGGAAGAAGACAAAAGCTTTCATGAGACATGATCAGCCAAAAGGTGAGACCTGCAAGAAGAATAGAATAGAATACACGCAGGTAGGCAAAACGCACTACATGCAGACAGGTAATTTTCCTTTGGGTTTCTAGGTGAAGGTTTAAATTTGACATTGGCTTGATAAAAAAAGAAATGAATTGCAAAAAAAAAAAAAACGATCTATGCACTACTTCTGCACAAAGATCTTGCCTACAATCAGCAGAAGCAAGACACTTCACATCCTTTTGACTTCTTACCTTCAGCAGATCTGGAGAGAACGGGGACAGAGGTACATAAAGCCTGAAGTGCTGTCAAAAGAACTAACTTCAGACTCCAGAGGTTCATGATGCCCGGCTGAACGTGACTGTCCAACTGTTTCACTGCAGCGCAACCATCACACAATCCAACAACAGCTGATGCGCAAGCCTCCCACCCCCTCAACAAAAAACAAAAAATGAAATGACTGAAATACGATCGAGCGTGTGAGGGGCGCTGTAGGAAATCCCGGGGACAGCTGATTCAACCCGGTGCGCTTTCCCCATTCACAGACGTCCAAGTCCAAAGCCGCCTGACAACAAAAAAAAAAAAAAACGAAAGCGTAAATGAGGAGCAACCTGTGAAAAGATTGACAAAACACTCGACACAAGCCGCCGCTGTCTCGGTCGCCCACTGGAATGGCATCAATTCCGGGGGCAATTACTCGCGAGGAGTGTTTGTCTTATGCGCGGGGACCATGTGCTTTGATGGCACGCTGCGCGAGGTCCTAGCGCCGCCACAAGAGACAAAGCTGGCGGAAGTAAAGTGGCACAACATCCGGTTGGAGCTAGCAAAATAAAGCCCTCAAATGAGAATCGGAATGAACTTTTTTTTTACAATAGGGTTGAAATAAAGAACGCACGGGACGAAAAAAAGACTGAAGTCTTTAAATCATATACTGTTTTGTCGGTGTTTTGTGTTAATTCTCTCTTAAGATAGGTCACCGTAGAATGTATTATTTGTTTCATTGAGTTAAGATTATTACTGTTAAATTCCAGAAGACCCACACACTAAAATACGTATAAGTGTAAAGAGATATGATCTAAAAGTGTTTTATTTTGAAGGCAAAAAAAACTCCATTTCCGGACAATCTTTTATGTGCTTTTCAACTTGACTCAAACATGCTGAAGAAGCCCACATTAATTCTAAATTAATTTGTATTTCAGACTACAAAGGCCTCACTCACAGTGTATATGCATGCAACACAATGCATACACAATACAGAAAGTAAAACAATTCTTGTTGTATACAGATATGCATGGGGAAGCTGGGTAATATATGTCTCGATCCTGTTATATCTCTGTTTTATCGTGTGATGATACGCGTGTGCTTCAGGTGACGTGCCCTAATGCTCATTGTGACAATAATATGCATGAGCTGTGTAAAGAAAAGCATGGCATGCGCTTGAAAATGGGAATTATTTAAAGATATGTGAATCAATGTATCCATGACACTCACACGCGGCTACTCAACTTGTGATCACAGCCCCAAAGGACATGGACATGTGTTGGACATGGCCCAATCCAGCACTACACTGGGGCTCAGTTTGTACATTGTGTCCTCCCTGCACTGCACCGCATGATCCAATCCGCTCAGGGAGGGAAAGAAAACAGGCCGTGGTCCTGAAAGCTGTTTCCCCAGAAACAAAGACAGAAGAAAGGGATAGTGCGTGTATCATAGTTTCCTGGTAGGAGCAGTGTGCTCGTAGAATGAAGACTTCAGTCCCAGTAGCACATCCAATTCTTGCCTAACATCGCTTGAAATGAGAACTTGAAGGGTGCTGCCCGGTGTCCTAAAACCCAGATTCCTCTAAGGTCTTCTTTCAGGTTCAAATATGAAAGGAAATAAAGCCTCACTGAGGAGTATGTCTCTGCATGCTGATTTCACTGCAACTTTACAAAGCTGTTCTTCTGCTCTTTTTAAGAATCGAGATGCTTGAAGGAAGATAAGTGGCAGAGAGGAGCAGGCAGTAAAATATGAATTTGTGTTGGTGTGCGAGGGACTGATAACACAATGATAAATCAGGACTTCTTGGAAATTATTCCATCTTAACCTCCATTTTTTATGTCCATGCAGTTGTGGGGGGAAAAAAACAACCTTTCATCAGGGCTTGAAGACAAACATTTTATGGTCTCATTGGAAAGAAAATTGAACAGTAGATGTAAACACAACTCAAACATAAAATACACAGGACAAAATTCAAATAGAAAATACCTAAAGCTAAAGAATTGTATCGATTGTGAAACCCTCTGAAAATCTCCTTCTTCAAGCAGCAGTCATGGTTCCCAGTTATCTTGTCTTCATTTCAGAGAGACAGACCCAATTATGATCCATCATTAATGACGTCCTGTCATCCAAAAATACGCATTCATGCACGTGCACTGACAAGAAAAAAGGTTTACAAAAAAACAGACATTTCTCTTCTTCTGCAAATTTAGATGGATGAAACAGCTGGACTATGAAGAAACTCCAACGTAGAGGCTAATGAGTAAAATAACAATTAAGAATAATGAAGAGCATCTGCTCTGTTGTGTGTTATTTAAAAAAAAAAAAAAATCCCACATCTCACTTCGGATTTATCTCCTGCTACATCATTTTGTTGAGCGGCCCTCTGAGCACGGATCTGGATCCAACAAATCTAAAATCTGCAATGGTGGGCCACTGTCCACGATGAGACAAAGACAAGGACAAAAGCTCCATTCAAATCGGCTCTGTGCGTTGACGGGACGTTGTCCAGTGAGAGGAGGTCACATTCCTCCATCTCACAGCCAATGGCTGAACGATGCTGAACTCTAATGAGGAAGACGACGGTTGAAGACTGTCCTAAAAAAAAAGGGCCGGGGCGGCGTAATGAATGATTCTGTCTCATATCAGCGCTCAACATCACATGAGATCATGCGAAAGTGGCTGCGTGAGAGGAGCTCACCCTGCATCCCATTACATGCAGTGTTCCGGGAAGAAAGTCCATTTGCAATCAAGTAAGAACAAGATAACGCAGACGAAAAGCATGCGTCGCTGCTTTATATCGCACATCAAACTGGGTTTTATTCGTGTGTGATATCTGGCTCATGACTGATTTCATACGTTTGTTTTGGCCATGTTGCGTTTGTAATCGTACAGCTGTGCCCAGGAGACAGTCATGTTTTTCTCAAAAGACAATTTTGTGGCAGTCTTTAAAAAAAGACAACAGAAGGTCATTTGAGGAATACATTTCTTTCTACATAAGTGCATCTCATAGATTCAGTTTGCAAGTTAAAACGGTTTATCTATCCGAACAATGATGGAAACACTAAAACAATTCAACAGGTTTATCAACGGGTACTTTGTTGGATTATGAGATACATGTAGTCGCAATAAGCGACACGGGTAAAAAAATGTTTTTTAACATCAGAATATTAAGGTTTCACCCGCATGGGCCTCTTCGAAGGATCTGACCCTTAAGCGATGTCACCTTTTGGGTTTCTGAAAGATTACCCCGGGTTTATCTTTCAGAAAACAGATGTGGAGAAATAATAAGTCATGGAAATACACCAGACAGACAGACGCTGTGCCCATGACCTACAACAGATAGTTCAACTCTGTCAGAGGCCACAGCTCACTCCATCAGTCTGTTACACAATACGACAGGCTTCCTCATGTCATCATCGTCTTCATCTGTTGCCATTCGTTCAGCTGTTGCTCCTTTGAAGAATCTGATCCAGCAGTTTCTGCAATCAGAAAGCAAAAAAAAAAAAAGATTAGATTACTAAAACACTCGGAGGCCACAGGTCACCGGTCGACCTCCTCGAAAACCCAACGAGGCCTTTCTTGCAATCCTGCATCCCGCTCCTCGTTCACTGGCATCGCCCCCCTTCTTCCAGCTGTGTTATCTGCCACAGCAGCGGTGTGCGTCCGTGGCCACAAACGCAGTCTGCAGCTCGGCTGAATGGCGGCACCGCACCGTGTCTCTCTGTGCCGCTGAACCCGGGAACACACAGGCCTCACACGCTGAGCACAATGAGGCTGTTCACGGTCCGTCTCCATAGTGACGGTGCACCGGGGGGGAAAGAGAACAAGCGTGTGCGATTCCTTTCAGCGAATCAAAATCTGTCCCGGGTAATAAATATAGACCATGCTGTGAAAAACAAAACAAAAAAAAGAAGATAAAACAAAACAAGTAACAACAACTTCTGTATGCGCAGGGGGGAAAAAGAAGTAAAATTAGATTTTTTAATCAAATTCCCAGGAGACGTGCTGAAAAATAGCAAAGCAGCGACATCTAGTGGATGAATAAGCTTGTTGTTCAGAGAGAACAAACAAGCTCAAGCAATCCTCCCACATCTTATATATTTAGTGTTACAATACATGCTTTTCTTATTCATCTGCAAATCTTATTTCTTATAGATCAGTTAATCAATAAAGGTATGTGAATTCATACTCTCAGACCTTGGTGTATATTACGTACGGTAATATGTCATCCAGCCCACAAGGCCAACTTGTCCGCCTCAGCAGAAGAATACTCAGAAACACACCGTGCACCCCATCACCCCCGCCTAGGTTTTTGTGTTTCTACGTTCTTCTCATAAATGTCCTTCGCCCTTGCGTGTTCCACTCAAAATCGTCTCACTTGACCACGATGGACTTGATGGGCAATTAAAAGACGTCATGTTCCAGAGCTGCACTGCCGTGAAGAGAGAACCCGACATCGTTGGCTTCATCGCTTAGGATGTTTAATTGAGCCTATCGAGGAAAGTTGTGTTATCACTTGCTTAATTGCCTGTGGGTTGTACACACAATTAATGTTCTGTTAAGTGCCTCGGGCATGTTGTTAACACTGTGGCAATCTGTACGGAGATTATTTGCTTTGTTCCATATTTTCAGGGATTTGGGGATTCAGTTCAATTACTGAGTGCCAGCTCCAAATAGCCAGGTGTGGTGCAGGAGTGTTTGCGCTAATGTAGGTTCATCTTATTCTATTCAGCCCCTCAGTATGAAGGTGTTTCTCCCATATGTACACGGGAAATCCTCTTATTTCACTCTCTGTTGTCATTATGTAATGTGTAACATGTCGCTTCAGATCTTCTCTTCGCTTTTTAGCCTCGGCACTGTTCTATCAACGGAAAAAGAGACAGAATATCTTTTGCATGGTTGTAAACCCAAATACGGGCTGGGTGAATTCATCTGTGTTTTGACAATTAAAGATTAAGGGATTACCTTTGTGAAAAGTCCCACTCGCTGCCTGTTGCTCAAACACACCTCCCTCCTCTTCTCCTCCTCCTCCTCTTTTTTCCTCTTCACCTCTGCATGCGTCCTGTAACACAACGATTAGGATTGGTATTATTTGGAAATGGTTCGACATGCTCATTGACTTTCTACGCACCCCTACTCAACTACATGGTTGAGTAGACACTATATTCTGAATAAATCCACAGTCCAACACCTTGTGAGACAAGGACAGGGAAAAAACGGAACATAATTAGTGCAAAAGTCTTGGCACAGGAAAAAAAAGCAGCCTATTTTGTTTGGATGTGTCACTGATACAGGCTCGGCCTTCACACGTGAAAGTAACGTGTCAGATAAGAACGCGTTTTGTCTGTTTTGTCAAAGAAGATGCATCTGACAGAATGAAGACGTTGAGACTCACCGCTTAGATCTCGGCTGCATCTCTTTGCCAGCAATGCCTCCGTCTTCGAAAAGGTTATCTGGAAACAGGAGCAGGTATGACACATTTACACACGCACACACATGCATAATGTTGATTGAGTCGAAGGTTAAATCACGGCAGTGGATCAGAACGAAAGGGTCATGTTGCAATCTCCTGCAAGAATAAACAAGATCATTTTTAACAGGAATTCCACCATCTTGACTGAAGACATTTTATGAAGAACACTCACCACGTTTCATACATGTACACAAATAAAAACTTGTTGTCTTATCTTTTATTTTACTTTCCAAGCTGTCATTGACCCAGTGGTGTGTTTTTCTGTCGCAGCCAGCAGAGGGCAGAGAGGGCTACTCATTTACTGTCGCACATCTTTAAATTCTTTATTGTTTACTGGGAAGCCTGGCACACTGAAAGGGAATCTCATGTGACAGGACATTGTGCCTGAGCTTAATGACATTTGAAGGTCACAGAAAAATCTTTGCTGTAATCAGATGCTGGCAATCATTCTGACTCCCCATCATTGAACAAAGGAACACTTGCATTATATATATACAGTATCAGCAATAAATGGCATTTCTCTCATAAGTATTTTTTAAATTCTTTTATTGTATTTAGCCACAGCTTAGCCTGCCGTGCCAGCTTTCTCTCTCAGATATGCTTCTTTCCTTTGACATTTGAACGGAATAGAAAGCTAAGATGAAAATGTCGGTTTTATTACATTTTCAGATTCAGGGAGCCATCACAAATATCATTTATGCCCTGCTTTAGCATTTACCCAGTACATTTAATGTATGTTAAATTTGTAAACACAATGTCTGTGACTTCATGAAAGTATAAAATCTTAAAGATGTGTTATGGATTAGTTGTCTTAAACTGCCAACTCAGTATCTTGTTTATCAGCTGAGGACTGACGCGAGCCAATATTATATATATATATAAAATTGAGCCAAACTACCCTCCCCTCCGCCCCTCTCGCTCTTTGTTCTCTGCCTGTATGTGTGTGTGATTATGATGTGGCAAACAGCCACCGCAGCTGCAACCGGACAATGGGCAGCATGAGAGAGGTGGCTGCTGGCACCGTACCGGTCAGAGAGGTTCCCCGAACACTGCGGGCTCTCCTCTGCCCGACGGCGGCGTCCGGCCGCGGGTCCGCCGAAGGGGCCAGGTCCCTCCTCTCCCGGGCCCTTCGCTCCAGCTCTCGCAGTCTGCTCTGGGAACGGCCGATGAAGTCTGGCCTGCACCTCCGCAGCGCGTCCTGCCAGACCAGGGGGGGAATAGAACGGAAACAACAAAAAAAGCCAGCAGAAATGTGTCAATCCCTGTGACTGAGGTTGTGCTCTACTTCAGGGGTTGCTAGCCTGGAGGGGGGAGGTAGAGAGAGAGGTGAGTTTATACCTCTGAACTCACCTGTAAAGAAATAGTTGGAGGTGACCCGTCCGTTTCAAAAGCGACATTAAGCTGGCTGTGGCTGCGGATTGTTCGTCCATCCGGCGGCGGCCTACCCTCATCTGTCACAAGCGAAGCAGAGGAAAAATCAAAAACATTTTGCATCTTGTTTACACCTCCGTTGGCTTCCCCCGCGCCCGGGCACAAAGCAGCGAGGCCCTCCCTGCCCGCCGTGACATATTACTTCTTGGCATTGATCAAATAGTCGAGAGTACGGAAGAGCCGTGGGTTTCCCTTGATGTGTGTGGATGTCGAACTCGCAACACTTTCGGCTAATTGGTACAAAGATCAATGTTTTATAAGGTGAAAAATAACGATTACGTGGGAGAGAATGAGGGAAGAAATAATACCAGTATTTCCCGGCGGGGACGGAGCAGAGTCCTTCTCAGATTTGCCATTTGGTGTTTTCTCCTTGCTAAGTTGCCTTTGGAGTTTGATATTCGCTATGACCGCGGCCGCGTTGAGGGCGAGCACCTCCTCCTGAGACTGCAGCGAGTTGGGACCTGAAAGGCACGAGTGCTTTGACGTGAGTGACAAGTGGGCACAACAGTGACACTTACTCAGCTCCCATTTTAACAGCCGTGAGTTTAAAACGATTTCGTAATGTCCCGCCCATATAGTGCAGGTTAACTGTATCAAACGTCGAATTCAAATGATCGCCTCGGGCCTCCTAGCGTAATTAATTGATGACACTCGTAATGAAAGTGATTAAGGAATAATGAATAATTTCATACAGAGAAAAGACATCACGAACAAAGAACAAGTCAGCAGAAAAAAAAATGCGATTTCTTCAGCTGAATAAGTCACAGGAGTATTGAAAGAACTCGCATCTTGATGTGCAACTTACTTATGACGACGTGAGATCAGACTTGGACTTGCCCCAAAAATATTTAAAAACAGCTGTGCATACAAATCACGGATGCCTACCTTGATAGTAAAGATTCAACATTTCGGGTAATACGCCCATTCACTTTCTAGCCAAGAGTTAGATCGATACCACTTTTGGATATGAGAAAGGTATTGATCATCTGATCTAATTAGGTCTATTTACCAAAATGTTGAGCACAATGAATTAACCTTGACCTCACTTATGTTCCCTCGTAAACCATAAGCCCAAATACGTAGATATCAACTTGCAGAGGACATTACCGGTAATGGGGGATTTGGATTTGGGGCCTGAAGTACTTGTGAGTCTCCACAATGTGACTGTGCCAAGAGGCATTGGTCCCCATAGGATGATTACAACGACAGAAAACCGATATGACTGCTAAATTGCAGGATCTGGATGCCAAAATGGAGATTCTAACACATCCTAATGCATGTTTAGCAGCTTGTCAAGGCGAGAAGGGGGACTAGAATAGAGTATACGTGCAAAGAGAAGTGCGAGAAAATGAAGGAAGTGGAGAACAATAAAGCGGCGGGGCCTGTGCCTCGTCATCGGCACAGACAGCCATGAGTCTCAGTCGCTGCCAAGGCATCCGATAATGGAGCCATCTTAATAAAATAAAACACCTATCAATAAGACATCTGAGTCGAAGGACCCTATCAAACCGGAGAGTTTGGCCCGCGGAGCGCTGCAGTGTGTGTAGCACCTTCAAGCCGGAACACGCAAATAGCACAGAGGAGGGGTATATTTAGAGCTCGCCATCCTTTGAAAATCAAGGGCGATCAGAGACAAAGGGGGCCTGTGTGCTGACAGGAAGGATCTGTCGGGGTGGGACAGAGAAACCTACCCGGGGTCTTGATGAGAGTCAGACCGAAGGACGCCCTCCTCGTGGCGTTGGGCTTGAAGGTGTCTGCCGCCGGCTGACCTGCTTCTTCGCCGTTGCTGTTCCTGTGGTTGGTATCGGCCCCCTGCGGGAGCCCAAAGCTCCGATTCCTGCAGGCTGGTCGCGTCAGGTTCTCCGTGCTTGGCTCTGTGTGTCCAAACATATTGCCGTAGCAGCTCAGCGGCCTGTGCGGCCTGTCCGGTCTCTGTCCGGCCGTCTTCTGGGAAACCTCTGAGGGTTTGGCCGCTGCTACGTCGGGGGGGGCGCACACAAAACACAGCGAGGACCTGCGCAGTGCGCCATCGTTTTCCACTGGATCCAGAGGGGATGCATGCGGTGCTACAGCCGAGTTTGGCCTCTTCGTGGAATCCAGGTGGAATCCAGAGGGCGCCGCAGAGTGCCGCGAAAGTTTCCGCGGACTCCACGTGCTGTTTTCCTCGTACACCCCCCCGGAGTAGCTGTGTCTGTAGCCTGGGCGCCTGGTCCCAGACTCTTCCCTGGCTGGACTGTAGCTCTCCCTGTGTTCCGTCACTTTGATGATGGTGGCCTTTCTTCTGTGGACCACTGTGTCCGAGGCCTCCCCGGCCGGCGGCGTCCCCTCCCTCTTCGTGCTCGAGAAGGGGCTGGAAAAGGTCCTCTGCTCCGTCACCTTGACAATGGTGGCTTTCCTCTGCACCGTGACCCGCCCGGAGTTCGGGTCCATGGGCGGGGAACGGGGTTCGGCGGGGCGGGTGTCGGAGCCGGGCAGACTGGCCGATCTGCTCACTCTCCTGGAGGAGATGGTGATGGAGGAGAAGCCGGCCTTGTTCTGAGGGATTAGTGTGGTCACAGCGGAGTCGGTCTGTATGTGTGACGGCTGTGAGACTGTTGCCCTCACAGGCTGAGCACCGCCTGTCCTGTGCAAAGGCACGTGGGACTTGTTTGCATTGGGGATGGGACCGGCAAAAGTCGTTTGATGCGTGGGAGCTTGCTGGAGGGGGACTGCGCTGCTTGTTGTCATCAACGAGGACCTATTGGTAACTGAGCTGGTCCCTGCGGGGAGCACATTGGACTGGCTGCCTCCAGGGAAAGCGGACGCCCTGTTGGTATTCCAGCCTCTCCTCAGACCTTGAACGCCTCCACTTCGGTCCCCTTCAAGAGCAGGGAAGCTCCGACTTTCTGGCACCTGCAGCATGGGGGTGAAAGAGATTCTCTGTGATAAAGATCCTTAATTAAGCACGGAAACCCCATTCCACCCCTTCTGCTACTGCTAATGTCTCCTGCTAAATGTTTTGCCATTTGTCAACACAATACAACATCCACCGAGGGTGCATCAAGCCAATTTGAGCTCATGTTTTCTAGTGATAAATAAAGAAAATGATGCATAACACATAAAGAATACTACTTTTCAACAGCGGGTCAGCTGTCTTGTATTTCTTCAGGGCTCTGCTGTTTGTTTTTTAGTCAGATGACTCTCCCCATGCTTGACACAGCCCCTGTAGCAATTGGAGCAGGACGAGCCAGCACACAGTGTGACTGATCCCCTCACAGTTTTACAATGAGACTCTATCCTCGATAGAAAAACTGCCAGGCAAGTAACAGCAGGATTCTCGTCCTGGCCCCAGAGGAGTCTGATGGTGTTTTATGGAGCATGGAGAAATGCAGATATGTGCCTGTTGTTGTTCTCCCCCAGCAGGGCTCACGAGGTGTCACGCCACCCTTGTCCCTCGTCCTTCAATGTTGCGTAAATATATTTTCTTAACAAAATATGGGACGTAGCCATTCGCACTAATGTAACACTGTGTGGCTGTTGACAATATTAAATATACAGGGTTAATTTTGGTTTCAGACAATCTTTTCCTCTTGAATCTTGAATAAGGTTTTGCATAAATGCTGCAGGAAACGGGCCATAAAATAAAGATGACATAAATCGTGTAAATAAGTCTTGAGGCATCATTTGAACTGCTATATTATTTCTGGTATGTTTAGCCACTTTTTGAAGCTCCGTGGAGGATCTTACTTGTAATTTATATTTCGGCATATTTCCTCCCATGCACTGTCTACAAACTGTTCCTGCTGCATGTTGTTTCCCTCGGCTTTTAAATGAATGGCTTGCAGCTCAACAGTTATCATATTCAGAAATAAAGAGTCGCCTAAGCCTCAGAAAGCACAACCGTAGCAAACCACCGTAGGCTTGTCTGACCCCAGGCAGACACGGCATTCACTCCCAGATACACAGACCCCCCCTGACATCCATCTTCTCCTGAACTCACGTGAAAAAACAATTCAACCAGAGGGGGTCAGTTACCTGTTTGATAGCGGCAGAGTCTTGATCACGGGCCTGCCACGTCTTCACACACACAGCATTGGGACCGTTGTGACTTTTCTCCACCTCTCCATCTATGTGTGAGGGCAAAACAAACAATCCACTGTCACACTCCTCACTCATCGTGTTGTCTCTTTTACACGCACGCACGCCCAGACACACACACATATACGCACGCACACACACACACACACAACTCAGCCGTTCGTCCGGCCGTATGGCAATGTTGACAGTGTCAATAATTGACGTTGGCACAGTAAAGTGAATGCAGCCCCTCCCTGGAGCCACTTCTGTGCCTCCTCAGGAGACGAAGCAGCTTAGCCGTTGTGCCTCTCAGGCCATGACTGATACTCTATTGCCACCCTGACTCCCTGCCTGCGTGGCTGCATTTCCACCTGCTGCTGTTGCTATGGCGACTGGCTCTCACGTTGTGATAACCCCTCGAACGCTGTGTAGATATTACATGTTGGTTTTCTTTTCCCCTCCCTTTGAGGGAGGAAGCAGGGGACAAGGGGAAAATTGCACCAATTTGCAAATGTGATTACACCCGAAAAAACAAAGAATTGTCTTTAGAGGTGCTACAATGGCTGTTTCGGACACCTGCGTCCCTCGCTGTATGTGTCATGTCTTTCTCTTTAAAGGGCCCCGCGCTAACCCTGGCCCCCCCTGAAAGAGCTTCTCTCATTACCTTCGCTACCTCAAATTACAATTCTGTTCTGAATCAACAGCAGCTTAATATCACGGAGGAAAACAAAGAAGCGTGGCCATATGGCAAATACATTCTACACACCCCCCCCCCCCCTCCCCCCCTCCCAATTCGTTCCTCATCCTCGGGAGTTCAGTAGTAGCAGTGTGAGCCAGGGGAAAGTGGCCAGTCTGTCTTAACATGAAGGACCTTGGACCACAAGATCCAACCTTATTGTCATGTTCTCATTCAAAATCAGGTCAATTTTAAATTTGGTAAATGGGTGTGGTGGGAGAGGGCACTAACTGTCGGGTCAGATGAAAAGTGCCTTTGCAAGGGTTGACGCCAACAAAAGAATGTGGAGGAAAATATTTAGCCAGCCGGTGTGTCTGTTCTTGTTGGAATGTTTGCAGATGGAATTTCTGATGATTTCATTGGGTTTAGAATGGTGAAAGAAGACCAATGTATCCTGCATGAAGCTTTTGATTTTTTATTCCCCTCGGTGCTGGGATTAAAGCCATAGCCAATTTGTTGTAGATGCATAGAATCATTAATCTGGGGCTGAAAATGTGAATGTTTATTGTCTATTTGATTGACTAGTAACCTCGTTATGATCTAAGAGCATCACAGAAAAGAAATACATTCATTATGTCAACACAGGCTGTGCATGTGGTTTTTGACAGCCTGCATACAGTTAATAAGGTCTCTGGTGCTCCAAAAACCTGCACTTTCTGTCAAAGTTCCCTTCTGCCATGGATAGATTGCTTTGATTTCTTCAAGTAGCCTGAGCCATGTCTATATAATCTATAATCTAACAGAGACAGGGCTGAGAGATCAAACCTCAGATCAAACTCAGTGAGTCAGGCCGCCGTGTTCAAAGATTATCCTGGGCTGCTTCTCAGATGAGTCTGCTTCTCTCCTTATCTTCTGTTTTCATCACCTTTTTAAATGGCTTCCTTCATCCTGCCGGGACATTATGGCACCACAGCTAAGACTGGTTCTGCATGAAATGGGCTTTGTTTGAGGCGGGAAGTGTTGGTACAGTCAGTCAGTGCAGATGGTTTGAAAGAGGACAGGAGCCAAACTGCTGCGAGGAGCTGATTAGCGGCAGGTAAACCCGGCCCCTGCAGTTACCCTGACCCGCGGCCATTTTTCTTTCTGGCAGTGATCAGGCACCTCACTTAAAACGGAGTCGCGGTGTGTTCAGTGAAGAAAGTCAGGGAACTTTCTGTGCACGAGACAGTTACTTTGTGTTTTGACTTGGTTATCTTGGAGGAAGTGATGATTGTGACGGGTTTCCCAGTTATTTTATGGCCCGTTCGCGATGTTATTCCTCGACCCAACCAAGCGGTTCTATTCCCTAAAGCCAGTTTGTTTTGTGTGAGTTCACGGCAATGTTGGGCTAAACAGTGCGTCAGGTTGTGACGCCCGCGGACAAAGAGCATGTGACCAGCTGGAATGAGGACGTGTTGAGGGCTACATACCCTGCAGCCTGTGGGCCGTTGCTCGATTCATCCAAATTGTTGGAGTGATTGCTTCTTTCAATTTCACCTACATGTATAAAAAGAAAAAAGAGCCAAAGGTATTAGACACAAAAGGTACCTATGGCATCAGCTCAACCCTGACATCCGTTACATTTAAAAAGAACAGCTTCACATGGTGATATCTTGCCTACAGTGAGATGAGAGAACACTGTTTGTTTGGTACGTAGGAAGCTAACGCTAGCCCCAGCCGATGATTAGCTTAGCCCGTCACAGGAGGTTGAACGGCAACAAAACAAACAAAACATTAAAAGTTGTTTAATTAAGCCTTAAAGGGAGACTCTACCAGTTCTGGGGTAAAAACAATTGGGCCAATAGATATCTACATGAAACTTGATTTTACTTTTTCTGAAGATGCATGCTTAAAAATGAAAATGATGCATTATCTTATTAAACAGGTGCTTATTTGCATGCGTTCCCAATACAGAAATCAGAAAACTGGATAATACCATTTAAGTTAACAGTTAAGTTTGAATATCTGTTTTTTACCACACTGTTAGTACGAAAATACTTATCAACATATTTCTTGGTGTAAAATGTTGTACAATGGAAGGAATGTGCTTTGTGCGTCAGTTCAGTCGGCTCTGTGCTGCAGCACAGCAACTTATTGATTCAGAGGTCAAATTGTCAGTTCAGTCGGTAATACCCTCATGGAATTTTCTCTTTACATTGACTTGCATCGTCTCAGAGCACGAAGCTCAATATTTACCGTCACAGCTCCAAACGGAGTCGTAAACCTTTTGAGAATGCGTGGAGTTCCTGCCGCGTAAGCTGTTTTCACAGGACGCCGGAGCTCTGCCTTCTCGCTGGTAAACCCTGACTCGACTGCAAATGGCTCTCCGTGGCCTGTGCAGTTCTCTCTACGCGACAGTTCTCTATTACGCGGCATTGCCTCCATTACACAGCACTTTACTTTCAGACTTGCAGGTCTCACTAACGTGTCAGAATCACAGTCGGTGCCGAATCCAGAGTAAATCAGCCCAGCGTCTTTCCAAGGGCCGGGTTTTAAAAAGCAAGCAAAAACAGAAATGTTTTTTCTATGAAGAGGGTTTCTGTGAGAGAAGAATTATCAATCCTTCAAAGAAAATCTCGATTAAATCAAAGGAAGCCTTTCAAAACAAACTGGGTTACTTTTATTTCCGCGGGTCAAGACTATAACTGCGTTTCTATACTCTTCCAATCTCACTGATCTAAATGTAGAGGGATCCAGAAATGTCTTTAGCATCAGAAAACACTTGATGAAATGTCTGAGGCTTTGTGGGCTGTGGTGTGTTTTACCTGTCCCGCAGACTGGTCCAAAGACTGGTTTTGGTTACAAGCATCATCCACCCGCCTCACTCTTCTCTGGATTGGCAGCCAGCCGGTTTTGACCGGAGCGAGACAGCTGAGTTGAGCGCGCTCCTTCCTTGGGGTCTGCATCATGTGAACTCTCTCCCAGCTTCCTCTGCGCTCCGGAGGAGAAAAGAAACCTGTTTGGAGGGACTCCTGGCTGCCCAGCGAGCTCTCGCACAGGCTGGGACTCCCACATGAAGACGAGGCCCTGCTGTAAGAGGGGACCTCCGGCCGTCTCCAGACAGGTCGGGTTGGCCCTGTGTCCGGAGCAGGCATGGATGTCTTCCAATCACTGAAAGCTGGAGCCTGGTTATGAACCGGGGCTGTGAGAAGTTCCCTCTCTATCCTCTGCAGATGCTCCAGCCATCCGTCCAGCTGGCGTCCTCCTTCGATGGCACTCTGGGGCCGAGGTGCACGTCGGAGGCGAGAAACCTCCCCTTCTGGTTTCAAGCTCTCCCAGTAGGACTCATCCCCTGATCTCCTCCAGCTCGGAGCTATTGGTAGGTGGGCAGCTGGCCTCCGGAGAGTCATCCCTCTGGAGCTCAGGTAACCACTCACTGCTCTCGGGTGTCACGGCCTCAATACAGCGGAGGTATTAATGAGACCCCACTGGCTCATCGGGACTAGAAATGTGCTGCAAGGAATTAGGACCTGAAAGAAAGGCTGATATCAGAACACAGAGGAGATTTAGAAATAGGTGCAAATCATTATGGTTGTTATTACTTACCAAAACACCCCTTTTCACTTGCATCCAGCTGCTGACTCCTCGGAAGTAAACACTGAGTTGAAGAAACGTCCTGGTGAGTACCGTCTCCAGTGCGGCCTGTCACGTTGGGAGGGATGCTTCACTCAACAAAAGAGCTACTGAGGGCTGAACATCCAATGCAAAGAGGGAGATGGAAAGAGACAGAGGGGGTGGGTGCGCCAATAGAAAAAATAGCAACACTTGTTGATGCAATGCTCTCCATTTAAACAAAGAGCACCATTGACATCTTATTTAACAAACTGTCTAATTTGAGGTTCGATACTTGTCAAGACACCCGACAAACTTCCTGACATTCAGGCATCCTCACAAGCGATAGAGCCTCGCTAATGAGCTGATTATCCGTGTTATTCCATGAGTCACTTACTGCTTCAGAAAGCCTCCTCTTCCTGCTGTTTGCCGTGATCTCGTGGTTGTCGGCTGATGATGAGGCGCTGCTGTCGTCCAGCCTCCAAGCGAGCCATGTGACATTTACAAGGCTGTCTCAGAAATGGGCCACTGTCCTCCCAGATGAGTAGCTGTGACCCACGTGATGTGACAAAATTTTTATTTTGGCTTTTATTTAGAGGCAGTTGAACACATTTTACTCAAAGATACGACTTCTTCCCAAAAAATAATTGGCAGTGGTTTGGATGTTTAAAGAATTTCAGTGTTTCTCAGTGGATAAGCCGGCCTCAGATGTCCTTCAAAGCAACTTCAGTCCAATAGTCTATCAAAGAATGAGATAATAAAAAAAGATATCTTAAATTACTATGACCTGCTTCTAGACACCGTTTCAAGCTGAGAATCTACGTTGAGAATAAATATGCAGCGGCGCAAAACAATTTACAATACTTTCTCTGATAGCACGAAAAACAAATCAAGAACCCAATTCAGTTGAGACAGATTTGAAAAAGAGTCAAAAGATGGAGGTCATTGGATGTGATAAGAGGTTGGGAAGCGACACCGCCCTCTGCTGGCAACCCTCCAACACCACAGGTGGAGAAAGTGAGCGCAGAGGGGAGAGAGGTCACGGGTCTGAGAGAGAGGTCACGGGTTTGAGAGACTATAAAAGATGCCATAGATCCATAGAAGGGATTCAATATATATTTAATATAAAATTGAGCAGAGTCAAACTCAAGGCCCAGGTGCTTCACCGTGATGTCTTTTATTTAGCGACTGACGATCTAGTTCAACACAGAACTGCTCAGAAGAAAACATCTCCCTTTGGATCCTATAACTTCACCATTAAGCACAAAGACGGCAGAGCATGGATTATCATTATGTGGTTGAACAAAGATTACATTTGTAAAACCTTGACAGGCCATTTTAATGAATAAAGCTTTGCGTGAGAGGTTAGTTACTATTTAGCAGAGCAATTGTATCATTGACAACACTCATAGTTAAATTATGCCTCTGAACAAATAAAAAGCTATTTTGTCGAAATGATAAGAAATTGTAGCTTACTGCAGGTAATTGGAGTACCACCTCGCTTCAAAAAAGATTTGTACTTTTTGCTGTCTCTTCTCTGTGTGTATTTTCCATTGTAGAGGGAGATTTAATGTACCATGAACATTAATCCTGGAACACACTGTAAGACCTTTGTTATTTGTTTTAGATATCAGCGTTTTGTGTATCTTCCTTCAAACATTATATAGCAAGACATAATCAAATCAAACAGAAAAAAATGTTTTTCTTCCCTCAACTCTCAACTAACCGTTCGGTAGAGCACAGTTTGAGTCATTATATATTTTGAAAAACATATTAACTCGATTAAGACATCTTACTTTTATTCAAATACTGTGTTGTTGTAAAAAAAATATCAGATGAGATTATTATTATTTTTACTACTTTTTTTCTTAGTCAGGACATTAAAGGTCTACATATTTAAACGATTTACACTAAAATGAATGAATATAAATTAAAAAAAAACATGAAAAAAGCATAAACCATTTTCTAGGAAATACTTTATTTAGAGTTTAATAACCAAGCAAAGTCTCAACAGTGCATCCAACCACTTCCTCATTCTTGTACCTAACACACTAACACCCTAAACCTGTTTTTAAAAACTTTTCTCGTCTTTTCGGCGGCAGCGAGAGTTTGTCGGGACTCCTGTTGCACGAGCGCCCCCGAGGCTGAAACCCGCCCGCGTCCCCTTCCTCCCCCTTGCGGAGCGTCCTGTCACTGGTGGAAAATGGCTGCTCGGAGCGGCTCCCTGAAGCTCAGGCACAACTGAAGAAAAGAACGTTACAACAACAAAAAAGGAGTCGACGTTTAGCACCAGCGGAGGAAGGAGGAGGAGGAGGAGGCGGCGGTGGGGGTTCCACATCTGGACCGTCTCTACGCCACAGCCTCGACGCGGAGAATGTCTCGCTGGGTGCCCACTAAGAAGGAAAAGTACGGCGTGGGTACGTAACGACCGAAAGCCGAAGTGGAGCAGAACTTGCGCCCTCCATCGCTAGCTCGTCCCTAGCTCTCCCCGGCTCCGCCGCACAAGTTGCGGGGAAGGAGAAGGAGAAGTCGCGGCTCAGCAGATTTGTTTTCTCTTGTATGCTTTCGAGTGTGCGTGGATTTTTTTTAAATCGGTTTTGCCAAAACAAGGAATGTCCTCTTGTGTGTGTGTGTGTGTGTGTGTGTGTGTATGTGTGTGCGCGTGCGTGTGCGCGTGGATTGGGAATTGTTAGAGGCGCGCCTAGTTGCAGCGCGCGCGCGCTGTTTCCTGTGTTACGCGGGGCCTTCGCCTCGCGCCACTTCACTTCTACGGATAACTTCTCTCAAGTACTCCCCCCCGTTCCCTACTCTCCTCTAAAGTCCCATTTTTTTTAGTTTGTTCTGGTCTCTTTCTGTGTGTTTTCTGTCCGCGCTCCGGAAGCAGGAACCCTGGAAAACGGTGTTTCCGCTTTAGCGTCCGCCGTCTCTTGAGGAAAGCATCACGCAAAAGTATTCTGCTGCGAAAAGAAACACAAAGCCACGGGACCAACGTTCATTCTGCGAAGCACACGTGAATGTTTATTAAGCGTCATTGTCGCTCACTCGGCCGGCGGCTCGCTCTGTGCAGTTGTAGCATATACATTTACATTTGTGTAAATTGACAAAACAAACCGGAGGGGATTGATTTATGCAAAAAGTCCGTTGGTTCACTGGGTGATTTTTAGACGTCCTTTTTTTAAATACATTTCCATAAGTGTTCCCCAGCAGATAAGTACACAAGTTGGTGATTGAGAGATGTGATGGATCGTCCACAAAGGAACTGATGAAGGCAAGATGGACCAGGACGTTTTTTAATGCAGGCCTATTGGCGAGGAGTTGCATCCGTTGTTTATCTTTTGATTGGACTTGTTTATGGATACTGTGGACTACGAGGGCGACACAGTTCAGCCTGTACTCTAATAATGGCGGGTCGAATCTAACCCAGATTTTTATTTTCAGGGATCCCCTAAAACATCCCGGTGCTGTTCGATTTCAGTAAGCACTTTGACAAATCACATGTTTTTATTTTTGCTTCCAGAAAGGTTTTGCTACAATGGATTTGTTGTGTTTTTTTTTTTTGTCGCACGTAAGCAAACGTACCCAACCGCATGCGTCCCGATACCATTAGTGACACTGAGGCCGTGCGGCTGGATGCTGATTCCGGGCCATGGACGAGTTCAGCGGGTTCCACCGATGCTCCGGCGGTCCTCTCAGACCACGGCGTTCCAAATGAGCGCCCGCTGTGTTGCGGCCCCCCCGCGCTCTCGTCACCCGGTGTGTCTATAGGTGCGGATACGGTTTTGCTCACAATGGCGCTTTCTCGAGGGTAACGATCGCTTAGGGTATATTGTCAAACATCCACGAGATCTCGTAAAAGAGGGACGTCTCCCAAGAATCCTGAACGCAAAGCTGGACGAGTCGTTGGAACGTCGAAAGGCGGCCGCTGCTGGCAGGGGGGCCCGATGTGCTGCGGAGCCATTTGCACCTTTGACACTGTGCGTTTGGACCACGGAGCGCTAATGAGACCCTCGGTGAGACCTCTTGTGCTCACTGCGGATCTATTCCTGGTTCGGCGAGACTTTTGTCGTACCGTTTACCACTCTCATAATGTCCCCGTGGCTTTATTAGGGAACCCTCTCCTTTAGTCTTTTAATAATAAATGTTGTCTTGCATAGCAGCAAAGCAGTGATAATAAAGGGCTTTGTTATCACACTGGGAGATTCACACCACTGTGGATGGAGGTGGAAGCAAGGCCAGCAAGGAGTATCGCTCCAAATGATATTGTGTGTTAGATTTGTGCCGCAGTGATAGCCGGCAAAAATTGAAACGACAACAATACAAGCCATGAAGTAGTCGTGCTTTTGGTTCCTTTTTTATTTTAGAATTTTTTTTTTTTTTCTGCTTTTGGGTTCTGATTGTCTACGTGGCGACCAAAAGCCCCATCAGCTCATTGGCTCTTTTAGATGAGTTTGGAAATAGAACAATATTAACATATTTGGATTTTATCGTAACATGACGGTGGCTTTAACTACAGATTATTTTCTTTGTGTGACACTTGTTTTGTCCATCTTTTCAGCACCGGACGTGATGTAAATGAAGAGTTTTTCCTCTTTGCAGAAGCTCTATTTCACTGTCCTTGTTTGGCACAATTTGATACAGTTATTGATCCTTGGTGAAATGACGACAGAATGGCTTTTTTTTTGCCAAATAGTTGATTTTCACGTTAAAGTGCTGTTAGAAATGAGCACCCGTTGAAAAAACCCTCATGTCTTCTATCTAGAATCCTCCTTAACCCACCAGAGGAAACAAACCTTATTGCTTTTTGCATTGTTTCTCAGGATGGTTCCCAGCCTGTGGCCGTAATTCCACTTCCTTCTCCAAACAATGTCTTCCCTGCCTTTGGCATGTTCAGAATGCTGCCTGTCAGCGCCGCTTCAAATCGGCCGATCTGGTGAATCCGCATTCGTCGGCGTCACCGAGGCAGCGAGGCGCGTACACAGGGATCCATTTTGTATATTAAATGTAAAAAGGTTAAAATCAATCTCTTTTGTTTGCCCTTGAGTTGATATCACTCGTTTACGCGTCCGCTCCCTTGCCAGATGTCGACCGGCGTGGCCTTTTTTTTTTTTTTTTTTTGAAGCCTAGTTATTCTTGCGGCATCTCAAAAGGGATTAAGAAGGACCTCTGGGAAATGTCTCTGAGCCGTCTCTCGGGCTTCAGTGATGAATTAACCAGAAATCCTTTTTCGATGCAAATTTCCAGTGTTGTCTCATTAATTCTGTTTCATCAAGATGTTGCCGTTCCTTAAGAGAGACTTCAGAGGGTTGTGCTTCTGGAAGGAACCAGGGAGCACGAAGCAACAGGAGGATTAACTGTAACGCACACGCCGATGTTGAGACGGGAAATTACCAACTTCGGGATGATACACTTCCCACCTCTCAACGCGCTTACGTTTGATCTTTTTTATAGCGTTTTCTTTTTTAAAGTCATGGAACTCCGCTCACAACATGCCGAAAATGCTCTCATTGTACAAAACAAATGAATGCATTACAGTTTCCCAGCTTGCCGTTGCGGTTGTGGACAGTGTGGAAGTAATACTTCCTGTTGGTCGGACCACGGACGGATCTAAAGGGAACAGTTGGACACACGACGTTACGCGTCAGAGGCTGTCGGACATTTGGGAAGTTATTATCGAATGAGTTATTTCCATAAAGTCTTGTATACATGCAGAGACGGGGAGGGGGAGTCTGGTCGTTGCCACCGAGGCCACGTACCCCGTTTCACGTCAACAAGACATTCGACAATATTGTAACGACGCGCTTGCAGGAGCAAGCGGGCGATTTATCTCCTAAACTAAACTAAAGGAAGAGAAAAAGCTGACGGAAAGACGGGAGACAGAGTGCCTTTTACCTGGAGAGAAATAAAGCGGCTGATTTAGTGGGAAGGAGCCAGGAGGAGGAAGGAGGTGCCGCGCAGACAATCGGTCTTGTCAGGAGGGAAGCAAACCGCTCCGTCTTTGTTTGGCGCGTGTTGGTGTTTATGACCAGCCGCCATTTTGCTCATAAATAGAACCACGCAAAGCGAGGTGGCTGCTCTCCTGCTTTAACGGACCTGAGCTCATATCCGGCCCTGCTTAAACATCTGCGAGACCTTTAGTTTGATATGTTTTGAGTATTCAGGCTAGTAAGCTGTCTCGGTGTTAGCCATTGGCCCACCTCCTTCTCCTCCTCCTCCTCCTCCTCCTCTCTCCTTGGAGGTCAGTACGACGTTGCTATTATTCACGCTGAAAGGGAATCCCAGCGGTGGGCCGCGCCGCCCCGGAGAGCCACTTCTCATCGCGCGGCTGCGAGGCGGCGGCCAAGACGGTTGACAGCTGGCCTATTTAATGCGCACACAGCCGAGTGGCTCCACGCTCGTCCTCGTCCTCCTCCTTGTCCTCCTCGTCCTTCTTCTCGCGCCCGTGTCGAGGGGAGAGAGGGAACCAAGCGACGGTGAACAAGTCGACCCCTGGATTTACACATTGGAGGATTTGTAGCGTGTAACTGACCACACGACGTGCAGCTGCTGACGATTCAAAGTGGTGAATTAGGAATAAGACGACGTCGTGTCCTTTCTGAGGACTTGGTCCTTGTTCGCAAACTTTACTGCTTTTGTTTATTCCGCCGGTTGCTGCCGACGAATGTCAGCAGTGTGTAGCCCGGGTGTTTATTTCACGAGATGTCAGTCTTCATCGGCTCGGGCCGGACGGAGCTGTGATTTCTGATTTATTTCACCTAAATATGTTTTACGTCTCACAATTTCACACTTCTTTTCTAAGCTTAAGTTTAAGCTTAGTTCCTCATTCACTCGGTTGCCGTTGGCGGCGAGCAGCGCTGCCGTTTAACGTGACACATCCTCTGACAACCGCGTCTGTCAAGAGTCTGCGAGTCCCGAATAAGAAAGGAGACGGAAACGAACACATCCGGGTTGATGTTGATGATGATGATGATGATGATGCGGTCTGAGCGAGCGACCGTGGCGGGCCCCCGTCCCGTCGCCCTGGCGACGCAGGCGGGCCGACGCAGAGTATTGATCCATGCGGAGCAGCTTGTGCGTGGCCTGAGGAGAGTCCCCGCTGTGCCGCCCTTGCGAGCCCGACAGATGGCTAACGGTGTGGAACACGTCAATGTGACACAGAGGTCACCGAGGACGTTAATATATAAGAACTGCCGACTGCCGTATTAAATCAGGCGGCCACTTAACGAGGTTGTGTGAAGTCGGTGGCGGATACTCATGAAATGACAGCTTTGTTTAACGTCTGTGGGCCTCCATCTAAAATAATAGTCACTAGAAGTTCCCCGTAGGTTGTTGGGACGAAACCCTGCTCCTCTGCGACGACGTTTAGAAATGATGGGGGCGTTTTTAACCAGTAATTTGAGTGGCTTTATTATCTAATATCACCAAGTGTGTGCAGTGATGAATCAAGTTATTGGTACAAAATCAATGTTTGTCTGATCTGTTATTATTATTGGATGACTAATAACAATGCAACAATAATGGATTTTGATGCGTCCTCCCTGTGTGTATTGATTGTATTGTGTTTGTCCACTTGAGTAGAAGATGTCAATAATAATCAATAAGCCTAGAAAGCAAGCTCATACAAACAATATAAATTAGCAACTCTAAATGAATATTACTTGTCACGTACATGTATAAATAATAGTTCTTTTCATAGAAGACGCTCTCTTAAGGGAGTATGAGCTGCTCAATCGCTAAATGCAAACGAGAGGAAAGGATCGGCAGATTTAACACCCGGCCCGTGTTTAGTATTCCGCTGCGGCCGGGCCTTTACTCTCGCCGGGCGATGAGCTGAGCCGAGGCCGTGCCGGGCCGCCGGTGGGTGAGCTGACCCCGGGCGACCCCGTCTGCGTCAGGGGGGTCAAGCATAAGCTCAAAGGACCGGCTTCCTTTTGGAAAACTGCGTGCGTGCGGCGCCTGAGAGACGAGTGCACGGCTGTTATCAGAAGCCCCTCCGGCTAGAACGACATTCTCAGTTGAACATTATTATTTTGCCGCGGTGAACTTGAGCCTTGTTATCTCACACGCAGATACACAAATAAAAGGACTCGACGACTACGTTCAGAAATCAATTCTATTTTTGAGTTCCAACTTTAGATTTTCTTGTCTACAGAGTTATGATATTCCTGTGTGGTAAATAATAGAATGATAATTTCATTGCCATGTATCTCTACCTTTAACAAACACAGACATACTAGTTTAATAAACACATTATTTCTCCTTGAAAACGTACGTCGCTGAATTTGTATTAACACGAATATAATAAAAGGGCACACGGCTCAAAGCTAAAACCCTGTTTATTTAGCTCGGGTGAACCGATTTTGAACAGGAGGTAAAAGTACACAATAACGAGGTGAGCCTGGTGTTACGTACACAGATTTCAAACGGACAACACTACAACACCACCTCGTCTAGTGGCTTTAACCACCATGAAGCAGCCCAGTTAAAAGTAGACACCCACACACTGACGTTCTGCCAATATGTTTGCACCTCTTGTGAACTGGCAACGGACACTTCCTCCAACCTTGTAAAGGTGTTCGAGAACTACACTTGCCGTGGCAGTAATTCCCCGATCTGCTAACATCTACATCTGAAATGCAAACAGATAAATGAAGCCAATTGTACATTTCTCAACAATACGATGAGATTGCAATTCAGAATTCCGCGCAATTTTCATTTCACAGGCAACGAGGACTTGAAATGTATGCATGTGCGAGCATGTTCATTCACTTAAGTTATACGGTACTAACGATGAACTTCAATGGTTAAAACACTGAATATATGTTCCCTGTCAATGTTTAGAGCAAAAGCTTTGTTTTCAGAGAACGTATCCGCTTGCGAGCATCAAGAGTCAAGCTTGCAAAATATGTTTTTTTGGGGGGGGGAACTCGAGTGCAGCCATTATGTGCAACGTTATTATTTTGCCGAAGTGAACATCTGCCGCGTTAGTTTGTTTTTCAGGTATTATACTGGACTCAACTTGAGTCTTGTAATCCCACGTTCAAGGACTGAAATGTACAAATAGCAGAAATAAAAAGGCTCATCAGCTGCGGCCCTCGTTAATGTTGCATTTGTCACCTTTTAAAATGTCCTGTGGGTTCTTTCTGGGACTTCTAATGGAGACGTCAGTCATTGATTGGCGCTGCGGAATGGGCCACGTGCAGCTTGAATCGGCCTTTCAACGCGGCTGGCATTTGATGAAATAGCCTTTTGTGTATTTGTGCAGTGTGTGTGTGTGTGTGTGGGTGTGTATGTGGCTAAATCCTGGATGAAGTCAGAGCGCTGCAGCTCAGATGTAGGCTGGCCCATCGAGGCGGTGTAATGCTTTTGAGTGGCAGCTGTACTCTTTGATAGACCTTTCAGGGGTTTAGATGAAGTAATCTGTCAAAGATTCTGCACATTTTGCTGGCCGCCACGTTGTATACCTGCACTTTAAAATCCATCGTCCGCATTTGCATGTATGTCTGTTAATCAAAGAAATATTAAATGTTATTTCCTTAATTATTTTCTCAATTCATTTGGGGCTGTAGAATGTCTCAACTGAAATGACACTGCCCACAACCATGACTTTAATGATAAATCAGTTACCAAAACTGTGACAGCCATATATTTAAATCAACAAGGACTATTCTTTGCTGTTTTACCATGAACTTCATGCAAATTGATCATTCTAGTATACTTTACCTGTCCTCGAAGGACATTGAATACAGAGCTGGCTGTAAAAGCCGGTACACTCTGTAATTCATTGAAATAGGTCAGTAGCACCGTATATATATATCTATGAGTAGCGTGAATGTGAGTGTGAATGGTTGTGTGGGTTGTGTGTGTATATATATATATATATATAGATATATATATATCTATATATATATAGATATATATATCTCTATCTGTGTATATATATATATCTATGAGTAGCGTGAATGTGAGTGTGAATGGTTGTGTGTCTCTCTGTAGCCCTGCGATTGGCTGGCGACCAGTCCACGGTGTACCCGTCTATCGCCCGAAGTTGGCTGGGATAGACTCCAGCCCCCCCCGAGACCCTGTGTGCAGGATAAGCGATTTGCAGATGGATGGATATCTAATGAGTAGCACTTAATTCCAAATGTTGCATTTTGGTGCATTCTCAGAACGTGGTATTTTTGAAACAGGTTTCTGCCCACCATCAGGACAGGACAGTCATGCGCTATGCATTTCTGCAACAGTCATTTGTAAAACCACAAGCACTACCACAGGCCAAGCCACCTACACCAAAAGTAAACAAAAAAAAAAAAAAAGCTGTGCAAACCCGGCAGCAGAAGAGACCGGCCTATAAATACATCATTAGACGCACGCTGTGGGCTTTTTCTGCACACTACAAATTGTGCACGTCTGGCTCGGTCACTGCTCTAATAAAGTCAGGCCATTTAATGACACACTTGATATGGTAGTAGTTTTTATTATTTAATCAGCAAATTAGTTTCCCCCTTTTAAAATGTTTTAAAGTAATGAAGTGAGTAAAGATTGAAATAACGAAGGAATCGGCGGCGACGACATCTGTCTTTTATCCTGAAAGGGCTCCCGCTGTCTTTAGCCCAGGTCCACTTATCATAAGTGCAATACTAAAAAATGTCGGCATTCTGCGACTGCAGTCAACCTTTTCTGACTTTATTATCTTCCTGAGCGTCTTTCTTTTTTTTGCATTTCTCTGCAGGCCATTTCAAAGAATTGATATCATGCCGCTCTCCCCTTGCCGCCGCCGCCCGCCACCGTCTTCTTCAGAAGAAGAAAAACTCCCGACTATTAATAACCGCACGCAGAGAAGGTCCCAGGCATTTCCTGTTGCACGCGGCCTTTTTTTAAATTTTCTTCTCTCGCTCCACTTGCTCGACTAGACGCGGCAAAACGCCACCTGACGAAGGCCGAGCGCGGCGCCGCGTTCTTGTCGGTCGGTGGAGACAAAACCCTTTTTGTCACCTCGCAGATGTTTCAAGTGAAAACTTGTTGAGTCGATCGCAGCGTGATTGTTCAACAACAACAACAAAAAAAAGTCAAGGTAATTATGCTCTCATTAGGATGCGCATCACCAAGAGCTGTAACACAGGGCGGGAAATAATGAGCTGCTCCTCGCTGTGCGCAAAAGCAGCTAATCTGTGTTGGTTCTGCCGAATGACTGCTCCTCGCCGCGAGAGAGTGGGAGTGTGAGGAACGGATCCAACCCCCGCGCCCACAGTGTCTTGAATAAGACCTTCGAGATGATTTGAAATGATTCGCCCGGCGAATGGTCGAGTCGGTGAAGCGGCGGGATGGTTAGCCCCTGATCGGTGCGCCGCGCTGAGCCGCTGTTTTCGGGATGTGTTTTCGTTTTTTCATCATTTCTTTTTTCAATTAAAGGCTGCAGAAGCAGAGCTGTCGGCCCCGCGTTAGATGGTGCATTTGGAATCCGCATCACATCCTCCACCCCCCTCCGGTGTTTCCTCCTGGCTTACTGGAAAGGGCCTATCTGTGTATCTATTTGTATCTGTGGTGATGGGGTAACAGCCTGAAGTGGCCCTTCCTGCTTGTTTCAGAGGGAGGGGGCCAGCGAGCGAGGGCGAGGCCCTCCACCAGCTCAGCTGCTGTCGTCTTCGTTTCAGGTCAACTACAATGGCATTATCTAACCCTTTTCGAATACCAACTATTCTGTTGGTATTTCACAATCCCGGGGTGACCGGTCTGCATTTGCCACGCAATTAGAGCCGCCGGGCTTCCGTCTGAACGCCCAAAGCTCTTATTGCACCTGATTAGAGCCGGGCTCCAATGTAATTATCCGATTTTCCCACCGCCTCCTGTACTGAGAAGGCTCTTCCTCCAGGCAGAAAGTGTCGCTAAGATGCTCTATCGCTGAAAACGTGGCTCAATGATGAAAATGGCGGTAATTGAGGTCTTGTTCGTGCTCAGTGGTGTCATTTTAGGATTTGTTTTGTCGACAATTTGCGTTTCATTTTTGGTTGGTATCATTACAACAATTTTGAGAATCATTGGTAAACTGACAATGATTTTCTCACCCCTATTTTCCATCTTGTTCTATGTTTGTGTCTGTGTCTATGTCTTGGAAAACCAAGTCAGACAAGGCGAGACATTTGTAGATGACTCCTTGAGCTCTACACCCCAACCAAAGGCTTTTCAAAAGCTTGCCTTTCCCCTTTTTGTTTCAGAATAAGGCTCAAACGCTTTAAGATCCTCTTCCCGGAGCCTACGTGGCTCTGGTCAGGTCCCTGAAGAATAGCTGCCAGCTCTGTATCGCCACCAGCACGGCTCGTGAGAGAAACCCAGTAAAGACCTGCAGCAGCACCTCATTTGCCGCTGCAATGTTGAGTCGAATGCACTGTGTCCTGCAGCGAGGCGACGCTTTGATGTGAAAGAGCTCTCTGTTGAATCCACTAAGAGAGATGCATCAGAGTTATATGGCCCGATGTATAATATCGTAATGAAATCTCATTCTCTCAAGAGCGATGTGTGTGTGTGTGTGTGTGTGTGTGTGTGTGTGTGTGTGTGTGTGTGCTGGAGTGTAATGATCATCCTCTATTTCGTCCTGCTGCCAGGAAACGGGCCTCCTCAGCCCGCTGTGTGCTTATCCAACTCCTGCAACCTAAGCACTGTATTAAATTCCTTTTCCCTCGCCCTTCATTACTGTCTATTACAGTTTCCATCCCTCCTCCCACGCGATTGAACCCCTCGGGCTGTTTTGTCCGAGGGCCCACAAGTAGGAAATGTTTGGTATTTCTGCTAAAATGACTAAATTACCAACAAGTTGGTCGGTTTACAGAAGCCAGCCGCTACAGTCGTTGGCACGGCGGCTCTACACGCAAAGACTGCTGCCGCTCTGCCCATCTTGTTTCCTCTATCCAAATGGGAATATCAGAACTGCTCCTATTCCATTCCCTATTATTTAAATGTGCACAAGTGTCTTGAACCACGAGTCTCTGGGAGTATGGTGGAGGGTTGGACGCGGCGTCATCGTAATGTTGCCGATGATCTTAGCCCGGCTGATCGTGTCCATCTGCTCCACTGCACGTTTCCTCCTGGAGAATCCTCTTGTCCTGGGCGGCTCCCAGCCCACGGGGACTTTACACCAAACATCAAGAGGCTCATTTTTCTTCTTCTTTCAGATGAGACTTTTCCATGCACCACCCTTTCCTCTCTGTTTCCCACCCCATCCTCCACCAGAACTGCACCTTCATCCCGGTGTAATGATATGTTCCACTCTGAGTGGATTAGTGCAGGTTATTAGCGAGCACAAAGTGTGGCGTTCCAATCAGTCCAGTGTTTATACGTGATACGGGTGCGGCCGTGACTGTGGCGAGGGCGTGGACGTGCGCCGGCTAAGTGGATGGGTTCTGGTATCTGTATCGTTTCCTCTGACGATTGCTTTGTCTTTTTTTGGGGGAGTTTGCACAGCCTCGTACGAGTGATTATGAGTGGTGATGAGTCCCCGGGAAAATCATGCCACTGTTTATCTAGTCCCCCCCCCCCCACCCCCCTCCAAAAAAAGGAGAATCATGCACGGCGTACTCTGGGGGAAAATACGGTCTACTTCCTCATCCTTTTCGTCTTTTCTCCCTCTGATGGATTTTCTCTTCTTCGCTGCCTCCAAATTGACATCAGTTTCCTCTCCGGTATGCAAATTCATGTTTATGGGTAATCAGAGCTGTCATTCAAACCCCCCCCCCCCCCCTCCTCAACAAGAACCACTCCGGCGCCGGCGTTGCAATGTGCTGTCACTGCCTCGCGCGTCAGAGCCGTGTTTGATGGTCGTCATTTACGCTGCGTCTTCCCGGGGTGTCGTTTGTGTTCACTTTGCGATTGCGCCCCCCCCCCCCCCCCCCCCCCCCCCCTTTGCCCACCCGAGAGTCTCCTGAGCGCTCATTTGTTGGATATGAGAAAAAAAATGAGACTCATCGGGTCTCTATCTCGCTGCGGTTTATTTGGGTTTGCTCCCTCTTGGCAACCTGACGTGGACCCACGAAATGAACCCACTCTCAATAACAGTTTAATTGAGGGCGCCCCCGCTGCAACAGCTACTAGGCCGCTCTCTGGCGCCTGCTCGCAGATTAATCCCACCTCCCGCTTTTTGATTGTTTGTTAACCCCCCCGCCCCCCTTACCACCCCCATCCCGTAGGTACCTTTTTGTATCCCATCGCGGAACCACGGAATTCATTTAACTGGGGGTCTTTGTTCCACTGTCAGCCGATGGCTCGTGTTCTAGGGCATTCGGGGCTGGGGCCTGGTGGATTGTTCTGGGGGAAGGGGGGGCAGAACGCACGTGCACTTTGATAACACAACAACACAGCCGAAACGCAACGCAACGGGCCTCACAGAACGGGGAAGCTGATGCCATATGAATGCTGAACCTCAGATACCGCCCGTCAGAGGTGTTGTGTAAACACACTGTCATTGTTGAGGCCGGGCTTCAGGACGATTCCCAGTTGGGGTGCGCAGATCCCACCGAGATATGGGCGTCGGCCAGTACGGAGGACCAATCCCCTACCAGTGTTTCATTCAAAGGCCTTAGGGCTGGCGCGTGCGTCTGCGTCTTTATGCAATTCATGGTTCTAAAAGTCTTGCGTGTGTTGCAGAGCAATTCACCGTCAGAACAACAGGCGGAGTAACGTGTTTTTGTCGAAGACGACCTAGAGAGTCTGAGACGTCTTTGTGTGTGGAAGTCGTTGGTTTGTTTATTTTATTTATCATAGACTTTATTGCCCCGCGCATCGCCACTGCTGCTTTTTATCATGGCCACATTTGTCCCGTATTTTCCTCCACAACTTTGTTCCCCTCGACTGGCGAACCGACGTTTGCGGAGATTTCTTCTGACAAAAGTTCTTCAATCTGCGTCGAAAGCGACGCAAGCCTAGAAAAATGGGCCGACGCACGCAAGGAAATGTGAAAAGGCACGCAAGGGACACGCAAGGGACACGCAAGGGACACGCAAGGGACACGCAAGGGACACGCAAGGGACACGCAAGGGGCTCTTGCGTCTGCGTCGCTCTGAAAACGCAGAAGCATAAAATAGGCTTTACTGTGTGGAAGGTTTGACTGAGGTTTGATAGAGATATAAATATGCTGACTTATCTGTTGTCGATGCACCATTAGCGAGCTGGGAGGGCGCCGGTGCCTTCAGGGGGGGTCTCTTCCAATTAAGTCGTCATTCACCTCTGGAAAACCTCTGTTGAAGGGGCTGTGCATGCAGTCCCTTAAAAGAGCACGCACGCACGCACGCACGCACGCACACACACACACACACACACACACACACACACACATTTCTCAGGTGTCTGTCATGGCCGGTTTAACAGAGACGTGTTGTTCTCACTGAAGGTAAGGGCCACCTATCAGGATTTTATCAGTGTTATAACATGACCTTGACTTGCAATGCAGCAAGTAGATGGAGTTAATGTATCCACATAGATCTTTTTTTGAGTGCGTTGCAAAACAAACAATTTTTTCTTGTTAGTTTATAAGCGAGATATTGCAAGTGTGAACTGATCTTCTAGTACATTTGGTAAAACATAAAGTACAATGCATTAGGGATTTGTTTTTGGAGCAGATTCTCGACTGCAAAAGAGAGCTTTCTGAACATTTTTCTCTTATAATAATAATATTAAAAAGAAAACTGCAAAACATATGTCAGATTTATCTCCAGGTATCGTCATTTACCCTACGCACTATTTAAACATGAATCCCTTAGCATTGCGCTTGATCTTTTAGGTAATGTCCGAACCCGTTGGGTTTGTATTAGCTGAGTTGTATTCAATCACTACTCTTCAATGAATTGTTATTCAGTAGAAGTTGACACACTTTCCCTTTTGGCCACTTCATTTAACTCCGACAGCAACATGTTGGCGGTTTAGCAGCCGACTTTAGGGAGCCGCCTGTGATGTGCTCTGTTGATTCCTCTTCATCCGGCACACAAACACAAGTGTTGCGTTTGTGGTGTTGACCGGAGATCCAAAGAAAGAACATCCCCAACACTGCAATATTTTATTTTCGTTCTGTAATCCTCAGCAAAATCTTGTTTTCCGGCATTATTATTGTTTTGGTGCTCCCTCCATCACTATTGACTCCTTTGCAGTGGGCGGTTGGATTGGTCGGTTTGTTGATATAGCAGCATTGATGGTGCCAGACCCGGTCGCCTCTGTGTCAGAATGCGTGGGTGGACATCCTGTGGATGTGCGATGCCTCTACTACCACGTTGTGATCGCACACAATTAGCGCCACAAGGGAGCCAAGCGCTTTACTGCCTTTATTTTCCCTCATGTAATATCTGCTCCTCCTTGTATATCTCACTTCAGCAATCTATAACTACGATGCCCGGGGAGAGGAGGAGCTGTCGCTGCAGATCGGAGACACGGTGCACATACTTGAGACGCATGAAGGTGAGAGGAGGCTTACGGATGACACGCGTGAGCCGAGAAATGATTCTCCTGTCATCACTACAAACCGCTTGTCTAAACGTTTCTACATGTCCACAATAACAATATATCTCTCTATATGTCATGTATGGAAAGAACAGCTCACATCTAACATAAAACTCTCCTCCATTAGACTGGTACAGAGGGCATCGGCTGAGGAGAAAATCCAAAAAGGTGAGCGGCCGGCAAAGACGGGTTTCACACACTCGTATGCGTTTGCTCTTTAGAGCTTGAGTTTTAAATATATGTGTTCAGCTGTCCCTCCAGTGCTGCTGTAATGACGTCCGCTCTGTAATCTCTTCCTCTTACAGGGCATATTTCCTGCTTGTTATATCCACCTGAAAGAAGCCACAGTCGAGGGCAGTGGGTTAGTATTCTCCACCTTCTCCACCTTGTCATGGTTTAAATCCCTTTGGCCAAAGATGTATTGAGCTGAAGACGCCAGCGGAAATCAAATGGGATGAGAAGTTATTTCACTCGACTTATTTTCTGACCAACTGGGGAGCTTTCACTGACCTTGAGGATCAGATGTTTGTTTTCACAGAACTATAAGAATTCTTTGACAAAAACAATCTGAGTTTACTTGGATATCAGGCGACGGTCACTCCACGTGAAGAGGAAAGGTGTCTGAAAGGTGTCTCCTGTCCCCGCAGGCACAAGGAGACAGTCATCCCCAATGAGCTGCCCCTGGTTCAGGAGGTCACCACCACACTGAGAGAGTGGGCTACAATATGGAGGGACTTGTATGTGGTAAGCACGGATGCATTTCCTAACTCAAAACAATTAATTATCTCACATGTTCAGGAGCGTATCAGCCTTGGAAATTGCCGTATTGGTTGAATTTTTTTTCCGCTTTCAGGGCAACAAGCGGGAGATGTTCAACTCCGTCCGGGACATGATCTACGACCTCATCGAGTGGCGTTCCCAGATCCTGTCCGGAACCCTCCCGCAGGACGAGCTCACCGAGCTCAAACAGAAAGTCACCTCCAAGATAGACTACGGCAACAAGTGAGGATCCAGTCTTCAGAGGCCTCCAGCCTCGTCCTCGCCTCCCCGCAGCTCATATCCCTTTTTATCCTCAGATCTATCTGGAACAAATTACTATTGTTGGAATAGGTCAGCGGTGTCAGTCAATAAAAAAATGACAAGTCATCACTGGCTTGATGACAAACTGGAGAGATTCAGCTCCGGCAGACCGCACTGTATTTCATCATCCCCCGACAGCTCCTGCTGCGCCTGCAGAGAGCCTAGCAATCCGGTTGAAAATGAAAATTGCGAAGCTCCATTCTCCTCCTTTTGATTAGACTTTAAACCTTTGGCCAGGTAAAGAAATGGCGCTGCCTCCACAGAAGCAGGAAGTCATGGGATGATGAAATACGTCAGCTGGATGGTGGCGGCGTGCTGCTGTCCGTGTGCACACACCGTCCATAGCGGAAAGACAACATTTATCCCTGACAGTGTTCTACCGTATGTTTTCATATTGGCCCAGGGAGGCGGCGCCCGTTAACCCTCCGACATTTTTTTATGGTAGGTACTTGGATCTCGACCTGGTGGTCAGAGACAAGGATGGAAACATACTGGACCCGGAGATCACCAGCACCGTCAGCCTGTTCAGAGCACACGAGGCGGCCTCCAAACAAATCGAGGACCGGATTCAAGAAGAGAAGGTAAAGGTGGAAAGGACCTGGGCCCGCCAGTCCAACTCATACTTCATGCTGGATCATAGGTCTTCAACAGGGGATGTGCGGAGGAACTGCAGGGGGACCGCGACATTTTTGGTTGATTTTTTTTATTTTATTTTATTAAAAAAATAAAAATTCTTTAATTTTTGATGTATGTGTATTTAAATGTCTTTAAATACACATTAACATGAATCCAACATACTGTAGCAAACGGATACATTGATGGAGATCTCGTTAGCTGTGCATTCGTTTAGATTAAGTTGCTCTCATGTGACAATGATCTCACTGCTTCCTAAACTGACTAAAGGTAGTTTTCCTCAGCCAACAGCATGATTGCACAAAGTGTTTTCATTCGAAAATTCGAAGAAACAACTGCACCGGCACCATATCACACAAATGAAACGCATCCCTCACCTGAATGTCAGTCGGCAGTATATGGGATATGTGGGACGCCAAGTGCCCTGCAGTCATGTGGTCTCATCCTGTGTGACCTTCTCATCCTGAGGTCCTTACTGCATATGCATAGGCAATAAGAGAGTGTCCAGGTCAACGTGATAAATATTAATGATGTGGCCCCAGCTTAGTTTTGAAGGGCGTCCAAGGAATCCCGCAATGAGTCCACTTTTTTTTTTAAATTTTTTTTTACTGCAGGTGCAGTTCTGGAGATAAAGTGGATTTTTATGACATTGTTCAGTCCTACTTTTTAACAGTAAGTCTGTTTCCCTCCCGACAGTCTCAGAAGCAGAATATTGATCTGACCAGGCAAGCAAAGTTTGCATCCACGCCGGCGTTCGCCCTCTTCGTGACTCTAAAGAACGTGGTGTGTAAGATCGGAGAGGACGCCGAGGTGCTCATGTCGCTCTACGACCCGCTCGAGTCCAAGTTCATCAGGTAAACCCGCACGCGCTTATTCACTCATCTCCCACTTCCTCCTTGTTGTGGCTAAGCGTTGTGTTTTCGTGTCCGGTGCTGTACTTCAGTTTTACCCTTCACTTCACAAGTGTTGCACTGACAATTGAGTTTTCGGTTTCCGTGTGTCGCAAGTGGAACGTTTGAACCCCGGTCTGGACGATACACCTGCGTTCTGTATTCGTAATTCATAGAAATAGGGACAACTCACGGTCAAACACGTTGGTATTTTTAAACTGAGGTATTGGATAGATTTAGATGTTATTTCATATAGAAAAGACTAAAACTAATGCCTAGTATGGTGTAGTTTGTTTTTGATATACAAAGTTTCTATCATGTAATTTCACCATCTGCTCAACCTGAAAAGATTTGTTGATTGTTATATGAAGTTAAATCACTGTGTGGTTGGCTCGCTGTTGGCCCTCCCCATTGATACTGGTGTGTGCATATTTTTCGATTCTAGCACAATATTTCCATCAGAAAATCACATTCTGAGAATTTTTAAATGTATTAATTTCAGCTCTTTTTCAAGGCATTTGATCCCACAAGTCAAATACCACCCTACCCAGTCACCACTGGAATTTGGTCTCACAGTAAACAATATCGATAACATTAGTTTAACCTAATTTAACTGAAACTGTGCTCTTAAACCAAATGAATAAACGTGCAAAGAAGAAGCTGTGGAGGATTGGATACAGCCATAGCACAAACACGGAAATGTACACACACACACATACACACACGCAACCAGAACAAGTGCAATCTGCTTCCCAGGGATTCACTATTGTTTATAGGATTTTGTCATATAGCAAATTATCACAAGTAGAGCAGCTTGGCCGTGGGATGTTTTTCTGTCTGGATTAAAATTCAAGCATCCACAGCTTTGATTGAAATTGTCGTTGTTTGTGCAGCCTAACTAATGCTTTAATTCACCGTGTCATAGATGTTCCAACGCGTGACAGATTGTAACGACAACGCACGCTTCTTTTTTTCTGCGATTTCTACCCCACAGTGAAAACTACCTGGTGAAGTGGTCAAGTTCAGGTCTGGTGAAAGACATAGACCAGCTTCATAATCTGCGGGCCGTCTTCACGGTGAGTGTGCTCGGTCGCGCGTGTGTGTTTGTGCGCCCGCCAGTGGTAGTCCACTGTTTACCTGTTACGAGGCGTGTGGGAGCCTGTTTGCAGAGCCCGTAATTGTTAAGCTCTCTCGTAAAGAGCTCGGCTCGCTGTCTTTCCCAAGGCAGTGGCCTCGCTCTAATGGAAGCTCTGTCAGCGCGCACACACTGGGAGCACGTTGCCGATTTTGAAATCTAATGCCTAGACAATTTGTGATTTGTGAAGTTTCCCCTTTTTATGCAACCTCGTCTTCACCTGAAAAAGCGCCATTCGCTAAGTTTCTATTGATCGTGATAGTTTTTCATTTGTCTGGAAGACAATATCATTGACATTTAAAAAAAGAAAAAAGAAAAGGCATCAGCAGTATTTTTCTCACTTTTCTTCTCCCCCCCCCCAGGACCTGGGCAGCGAAGACCTGAAGAGAGAGAAGATCAGTTTTGTGTGTCAGATCGTCCGAGTGGGGCGCATGGAGCTGAGAGACAACAACACCAAGAAGCTGACGTCAGGACTCAGGAGACCCTTCGGAGTGGCGGGTAAAGCCGCTCGACACAGAGGCTCCGTGGTGCCCCAACCCCCCCCCCCCCCCCGTGCACAACTTCTGCTATATAACGGCTTCATATGGCTGACATCTGGCCTTTAGGGCTGTCAGGGACTGGAGCTCATCGTTTGCTCCGTCTCTCGGCCAATTCCGTTGCCGCCGGCTCAAGGATGAATTTCCTGTTTTGGTGTCCGGCTTCGATCTTGGTTAAATTCAACCCCTGGTTTTGCATACTCTGCAAATATTCAGTGTTACATCACCCTACTTAAATGTAAATAGCCAGTGCACTCTAAGTGTCCAATCTAGGCCATCCTCACTTAGAGGAGTTGGCTTTGGTCTTGATGTATTCATAGCATTTGGTTCACAGACAAATAAACAAGACACACACTGTACTTTTAAGTTCACCGCTACAGCAACGCAAGCCTTCATACTCAACCGTCACCCACAAAGCAGGTTCGCCAGGCTTTAATTAAACTGGCGGAAACCTGACGGAGAATGTCAAGCAAGCGTGCAGCTGGCCACCTCCTTTAAGGTTAAAGTTCCACGCTCCATATCCGCTAAGAATGTTTTAACCCTCTCTTCTTGTTTTTTCCCCACAGTAATGGATGTCACTGACATCATAACGGGCAAAACGGACGATGAAGACAAGCAACACTTTATTCCATTTCAGCCGTAAGTGGATTGTTCATCATTGTTCAAAAAACAACAACAACACGGCACTACGAATATCTGAGCACTGAGTTCAGTCACGCCCGGGATAATGTGGCATAAGATAGCAAAGCGGATAAAGTTTGCTCGCTTTCACACTTATTTACGTCATTTTGCGGAAGTACAGCATGCCGGAGACGCAGCGCTAATTGTATTTCTATGTAGGACTTAAATTCTTGACACCTGATTAGCAGAGGTTTTAAGACTCCCCCTCTCCCCTGCTGACTCAATTAAGGCAATCTCATTAACTGCTGCCATTCTCGTAGGACTGCGTACGTAACCTTTTCCTTAACGTGATTTCCTGCATAATTGGAAAGGCTTCAGATCCGCGCAGTTTAGCCGGCAGATCCCCTCACTTAACAGTGTTAATCATGGAGAAGAACAGCTTCTTTAAGGACAAGTGTGAATCTACGCCACTCTATTTTAAGTGAAGTTTTTTTTGAAGACAGACCCCTGGCATCCAAACAGAAGTGGTAATGGCTTTAAGTGCTGGACTAGATAGAATCTTGCTGTAATAGCTTGTGGTTCCTGTTTGTCCCTTTTTAGGCCTGAGACGGCTGTGGATTGAAAGAAATCAAGTAACAAGCAATTGTCCAATAATACAGCGATTTGCAAATGTGAGGATTTTGCCTGTCTCCGAGCTTTATATTGTGTTGTTAGTTAACCGAAACCTTGAACTCTGGGAATTTCCTTGGATCCATTAGTGTTCATTACAATTAATCAAGAAGGTTGATAATGTGTATGTACAAAACCACGATGCCCTGAATGTTTCCTCAATGTCCCACTGAGTCTCACACTCAGACACACAAAACCTGCGTCGCTCCCGTTGTCCTCCAATGTTTCGTCCCGTGAACGTACGAAACCTCTGCCGTCCGTCATTCTACTTCCTTGCCTGGGTCGGTCTCGCCTTCAAGGTCTGAGGCACGGGCGACGACCCGATTGACCCGAGATCCGCCAGCGCTTCGTCCACGCCGCCATCACCGCCGTCTTCTTCTCTGCGCTCGTCCTCTTTGCTGCACACAGTCCTCTCGCAGCCGATCACGCCGGCTCCTACCTTGTGCTCTGTACATCGCTCTGCTCACCGGTTGTGTATCATCCCCCCTCCCCCCAAACGCCTCACGGAGTGCAAAGCAAGACGTTATATCTGCATCACTTCCTAAACGATGATTTCTCTGTGTTTCTTCCATCCCGCCCTCCCTGCTAACTGCTAACAAGCGGCTTTGTGTCTGTCGCGGTATTTCGTGTCTCCCTTCTGTCTCTTTCTCTTTCATCCCGCTCCCCCTCCTCACAACCATCACTTTCTGGCTCTTTTGTCTTCCTCCTTCTGTCCCTCCTCCTTTCTCCCCTGCGGTGTTTGCCTGTCGCGTGCTACAGGCTAGCGTTGGACGATGCCATTCGCCACAAGCAGCTGAACATCTCCCGTTTTTCACCCAGGGTGGCTGGGGAGAACGACTTCCTCCAGACCGTCATCAACAAAGTCATCGCAGCCAAAGAAGTCAATCACAAGGGCCAAGGTACAGACGCACAAAGCCGCAAGACACTTTTTATGAAATGTGTGTCCTTGCTGAGGAGTCAACAATTTTTGAAAAGTATTGAGGGAGAGCAGCCAGTCGGGCTAAAATGAAATGCCCGGGAGCAACTTCACGCCGCCAATTCATGCTCGTTTCTGCCACTGACCGACTTGAATTGTTATTATAAGTGTCTGACAATGTAATTCAAAGGACCTTACTGAGAAATGAGAACTATTATTTCTTTCCTTTTGCTCGATGGGTTATGTACCCGTTGTTATACTGTCCAATCCAAGCGGAAGGTAAAGAAAGACATTTAAAAAAAGAACACTCTTGTATAAATCTGTTTCATGGGATATTTTTGCCGTTCACAGGAAACCAAGGAATGTAACATTGGCCAAAATTTTTATTAGACCTCATGTTTGTAGTTGTGCGTGTGCTCTTTCCTTCAGCTTTTCTGTGTTTGCTTTCTTTGCATTGATTCTACACTTTTACCGCAGTACAACCTATTGTCCAAGTAGAAGCTCTCTATTCATCTTTCTATGTATTTCCAAATCCTTTTGAAAGAGGGATTCTAATCACATTACATTTAACCTAAGCAACATCTTACTGTACTGCTGGTATTATCTGCAATACTTCATTGTAATACCGTCATTTTAACCCCAATTTACTGGCAGGGAGTTGAAGCTGTTCATCTCGCTAACAAGAACATAATTCTTTGTTGAGAGCTGACACCATAAATCACTGTTCCTCCTATAAATAGTGGCCCCATCACCATGACTACAGAATGTAAGTAACCCAGCTTAGCTGTTAATTAAGCTGCAAGGCCTGCATCTTATCGGCGACTTGACGTTGCTGGTTAGAAGGACCGCGTTAGCCATCTAAGGGATTTGCACTGGGCGGAAGGAGGAGGGTGTTGTGGGGGGGGGGCAACATGACAGCCTTCATGGTATTGTCATGCCCTATGAAGATGTGCTCGGATAAATGTCAGAACCGCTTCGACCCACACTGGGAAGGGGACGGCGGAGCAGCTGTTTCCTTCACGCTCGCTTATCAACAGGCCCTGCGGCTCGGCGAGTGGGGGGGGGGCGGGGGACGTGTCACTCATGACAATGCGGCTCCTGTAACGCCGATGTGAATGAAGCCGCATGGGTTCACAGACGCCACCCGCTTTCGGTGGTGGTGCTCTACAGGATGACTTCTTAAATCAGAACCACCTCCCTCCCCTTTTTGTTGTCCTCTTTTTAAGTAGTATGCCCCTACGCCGCTTTGTTCATCCAGAGAGAATGTTGTATTGTATATTATTATATTAATATACAGAAGTGAGCTGGTGCTCCGTGCGGTGTCTGCAGAAAAGAAGCTTTCCTTCCACCCGGGAGGAATTGGCAGCTGCCAACTGCTGAAAAATCACCCATGACGGACCCCGTAACGCACTTTTAAAAAAATGATTTAGAGCCACGGAGGTTTCCTCTCGCGCTTCGAACTGCCGGGTCTTTCAAAGATCAATTATTTAGGTCTGGGAGTAACTGCACGATTTAAATATCCTAGAAAAAAATGTAATTTATTCTCATATTGAATACAAATTGCCTGAAGACAAAGCCTGAGACATGGTGGACATTAGGATTTTTCTTTTTAAATTAGCACTCAGTGTCTGTTTGATTTGGAAAAAGACCCCCCCCCCCCCTAAATTCTCTGCTCTAAATTCACGCTTTTCTTTTATCGAGGGTCTGTGTGACACTTTTTTTCACCTCTTTACGTTGACTTCCCCACCAGGCCTGTGGGTGACTCTGAAGCTGCTTCCTGGAGACGTCCATCAGATACGGAAGGACTTCCCTCATCTGGTGGACCGGTCGACAGCTGTGGCTCGCAAGATGGGCTTTCCTGAGATCATCATGCCAGGTCTTCTGAAAAAGCTTCCCCATCGCTGCCTTGCACTGAAAGTCTTTTATTTCATTTCATTTGCTGAATCATTCACTCAGCAGGAGAATTAGAAATGAGAGCTGCCATTTTAGAAAATGTCCGTCTAATCCAATCTCCATCAAGGTTTGATGAAGACGTTCGTTATTTAATGGACTTAAGTCCCCCAAGAAGTATACAGGCCCAAATCCCCAACCTGAGATGTAATGAGTCATGTAGTAATGGCATTATATATTCAGAAGTCTGAGCTCTGGAAAAGCTTTAAAGGGCAGATTTCATCCCTCTGACCTGCTTGTTTCTGTTTTCCTAAAGGTGATGTTAGGAACGACATCTACGTGACTCTGGCTCTTGGGGATTTCGACAAGGGGAACAAAACCAAGCCCAAGAATATCGAGGTGATCATGTCCGTCTACGACGAAGACGGCAAGAAACTGGAGGTACGGCGGAGGAATGTGAACTGACCTATTTGTCTTTTTTTCCGCTGGGCTTCGGCTCGCGCTCAGCATTCCCGGACACAAGTGCTCCAGCCCATCGCCCCCCCCCCCACCGTCAGACTGTGATTCAGCAGGCTTTCTTTAATCTCACATAGCTCAGCTTGCTGCTTAACTGACCGGGACTCCTATAAAGCAGTGTGATACACGGGCCCCGACTGTACGCCTCTGCCCCCCCGTCAAAAGCGACAGAATGCAATAGATGTGCTTTGTGGCTGATTGACGGGCGTCACATTTGGCTCACCGCCTTATTTCACAGACCCCATCGAGTAGACGGGATATATATGGGCCATAGTTTTAAAGTTTAAAGGAATGAGAGAAAAGAATTCAGCTTTTTTTCTGTCCTGTGTATTTATGTGTTATATTTCTTTAGATGGAACTTAAATAATCGTTGGTCATCATTTGATCATATTTAGTTTGTGGTCTGAAACTCATTTCAGTCGTACCTCATAGGCTTAATACCATTACTTGCATAGAACTTCTCCAGCCAATCAACAAAACATTTGAGCGTTAATCGTTATGCGAGCTGCGAACCAATCAGTGTCCTAATGTGCTAATAAAGCCTCTGGTTTTATCTAGAGTCTCGAGTCAGCGACCCCTTTCTCTGATGTTTAATTATAATCACCCCTGCTTGACTTTAGCTCTTGTTCTGCAGAGTTAATGGGGGATGCGAGAGGCTTAGAGGAGTCTGACACGAGGAGCCGAGGCAGGCGGTGTATTCACGTGGCCATGAATGTACTTGTTTGGATTTTGAGACTTTGTAGAGATCTTGTAACCGTTCGCATTAAGTTAAAGTCACTTAAAGTGACTTAGTCTCATTTTAACGATGAGATCAGGGAGAGTTTGGGCCCTTTCTATTCAGTTTTTCTAAATACCTTTTCATGCTGCTTTTGTCCACACATACCTGTGTACCTGAGTGTGAGTTACAGGGACTGATGGAAGAGAAGTGAATTGAGGTGAGACCCTGGTGGTCCTGGGGAAAGACCTCCCGCATGGAGCCAATCAGAGCACTATTACACGTAGCTGCCTCAATTATACACATGAGTCTGATATTGAGAGGCTGCGACGGTGATTTGGCCCGGCAGGCATGGGAAGTGGAACAATCAGTGGTGATTATAATGTAGAGTAGCAAATAGCTGAGATTATCCGGGATTCTGTCAGACGGTACAGGAAATAAATGGTTGTTTTCTCTTTGCTAGACAGGGTCGTCTCATTGGGATTTTTTTGTGTTTATAATTTATGATGCGTAACATGAACCAAGTTATAATTTTTACCTCACAGAAACGGATAATACTGCACTTATCGTCATTTACAACGTATCGTCATTGTTACATATTTGCTCGCTAGAAGCTGTACTGCGTTTTTTTTTTAAATAATGTGTTTATTTTGCAGCTCCAGCACAGCGAGCAGGTTGTGATACTTGAGCTGGTATCAAAACGAAGTGCTCATGCTGTAGCTGGCTGTGTAAGACTGTCAGAGACTGTGAGTGGACACCGTGATGGAGGGACACTGATCCCATTTACGGGGGACATGGCCATGCGTCCCTGCAGCTCCCTTTAACATCTTGTCCCGGAACTTAAATTGACAAGGAGGAAACTCCCGTGCCTGAGATGAGACAACCGTCACATTTTAATCTCTGATAAAACAAACTTTCTCTTTGGCTTCTCCTTAACCTTAGGTCAGTGTTGTTTTCATCCGTTAATGTACTGTAATTTTAAAAAGACGGGCACTTGAAAATAACTAAATAGAAATAGTTTGTATTGAGGCCAGGTTTGCACAAGGTCAAGCTTTGTGTGTCTGTCTCTTATCTTATCCATTCGTCTCTGGCCCCTTTCTGCCTCTCTAATTTACTTATTCCTCCGTCTCCCCTGAGAGTGACTTATCACCCTCCACCCCCCACAAAACCCTGCTCACCTACGGCCGGACCTCCACCCCTTTCCAATCTTCATCTCTCCAAAATCTCCAACTGCCGTGAATCCCCCGGCCTGCTAGTTAATCAACACAACCCCCTTCCCCGTATTTGCCCGGCGTGGCTCGGGGAGACGGGGGCCCTGTTATTCCTCCTAATTGCTGGCTGTCAGAAGCCATTAGTGCTGCAGGATTTTAGCAGCACCGTGGCGAGGGAGTCAGCTGGCGCGGTGGGAGGAAGTGGGGGAAGATGGGCTGGATGAGCGCGGATGGATAGAAGGCGCCTGCGTGCCGTCCGCTGTCCGCTTCTGCCCTCGTAGTAGTATTTTACATTCGCACCCTGACCCGCTGTAGAAACCCCGGGGACCCACTCGGCAATTGGGGACCAATCGACACGGGGGGCTGGTTCCATCAGCACCGGCTGGTCTGCTTCCCCCGCGCCTGGCTTCCCTCCACAGCTCCTCCTTCAATAATTCATTTCTAATTTATTTCTTACTTCCACAATGCCGTGGTGAGATTGGCTGCCAAGGGGGCAGGTGTGCATGCATTAACTGCCTCCAGATGGTTAAAGGCCACAGCTACAGTAGATAAGCTCTCTGTCCCAGGGAGGCCATTTTATGGAATAAGTGCGAGTAGTCAATTTCACAAATGCTGTAAGTGTGCTAATGGTTGAAGGGTTCTAATAACTCCTCCATCACGATTTTGCCCCCTGCTATGCCACTATAAAGCGTATAAGCAGGCGTATTGTCGCCTAACTTTCTGTCTCCTCTTTGTCACTTTCTAGAATGTGATCTTCCCCGGAGCCGGAGATGATGGCATCATTGAGTACAAGTCCGTCATCTACTACCAAGTGAAGCAATCCCGCTGGTTTGAAACCATAAAGGTGTGTCACTCTCCTCCCCTTCACACTAGTGAATATTAACCCAAACATTGCGTTAAATGGCTGAGTTTTTGATTAATAACACTCATGTTTTTATTTCGTAAGTAACCATTTTGGGCATTACCGACTTTTCTCACCACCCGAAATTACATCGTTGCTATTGTCTCAAGTTGTTAGTGGCATAATAAAGACAACATTAAAATGTTGAGGAAATAAATAATTATATTTGTCTTTGGCCGAATATACACTTTTCTTATTGTTGTGTATTTTGTTTGTATAAAGAACTGACAGTTTATGTCGCTCTTCCTGATTACAAAGCACAAACACCTCAGCAGTGTGTTCCATCACCGCCGTTCACTGCTTAACGCCTCATGAGCCTCCGAGCAGAAACTCTCTGTGTGTTTAGCCCCATTAGCCGTGAGCTCCCTTTTGTCCTCTAGGCGTTCGTTTGTCCTTTATGTACATTTCCTATCACCAGCGGGACGGCGTTTCTCTCGCTCTGTCGCAAAACCATTCTACTCGCCGTTGGTTTCAATTAACTTCCGTAGAGCATGACGATCTAGAATTCTGAGGTGCAATCCGCAATCCGCCCCCCTCCCCGCCTCGGCGTGTCCTGAACAATGTGCTTTTGTTGAGTGCGTGTCCTCTGGTGCGGGTGTCTCACACGGTCCCTTCCTGTCCCTGGACTCAGGTCGCTATCCCCATCGAGGACGTCAACCGGAGCCACTTGCGGTTCACCTTTCGCCACCGCTCATCGCAAGACAGTGAGTACAAATGTCAGCCTTTGAATAATCTGCTTTGCCCAGGAACAGCTGCACAATTGGCTGCTAATCCATCCGCGGCCGGAAAAATAATAGAAGACATCCCATCCGAGCAGATGTGTTGCACACTGATACTTTTGTCACTCTCATCTGAGGTATTCGCTCGCCCCGCCACAAAGCAGCATCATGATCAGTGGCCTGTCGGAGACTACAGCTGGGATGTGGAAATGGCCTGAGGGGAACCCGCCTGTTTATTGGGACCAGTGTCTGCCTGAATTGACTCTCCTTCTGTTTCTGTTAACACCCTCCCTAATTTTCGGGCATGTTAAGGGCAGGGACGCCTGCTACTGGCAGCTCTGCCGTCGCATCTGCCCGCCACATGGCAGCGCCATCCCTCCTGCAGCGAGAGGGGTGCAGGAAAAGGATTTTTGGTGGGGTAAAGGGAGCCATGACAGGTTCATGGTGCATGGAAGTGCAAGCAGCATTGGGAAGGTGTCGGCCGGGGGGCGAGAGGGGTGGGGGGGGGGGGGTTTACCTTGTAATTAGTTAAGCGATCTTTAGCTGCTTTTGTCCTCAGTCCCAAAACCCCTCTCTTTGGTTTGCGCTCAGCGCTGGCTTATAATCCACTCGGAGAGCCTTCTTGTCATGCCCGGCACATTTTCCCCTGCAGGGACTAATGCAGTTTCGAGGCGATGCCTTTGAAACTCTGTGACTTGCCGTTATCCCGCTGTAATGGTTGCTTTAGAAAACTGGCTGACGTCAAGTGACTCTCGGCCTGGAGTGGCATGCTGAACTTTTAACTTGTCACTACTGACCATTGAGCATAGAGGGATATGTTTGAAACGGGCATTGGGCCTTTTGTCTTCTGAACACTTCACATAAGGACACATGGTTTCCTGTACAAATGAATCAAACCTCCAGGTTTCTAACTGGCTGCGTCTGCTCAGTCATCCAGCTTCTCTCAGTTTTTCCTGCACTTATTTGCCTCCTGGGTTTGGTTGCCTGTAAAGACTTTCAAATCTGTTTCATACACCACCAGTATTTTAGCTTCTCCATTTTTATCACAAATAATGGCAGAACAGGGGCGACGTATCCACAGCGTAACCATGTGTCGGACATTCATATCGACGTGACAAGTTGTTGTTACTAAGACAGGAACAATAAATGTAGGTTCTGAAACTAGGATGTAGTTACTACCGAGTCATTATCTGTAATGTAATCCGTTCCTCTGAGGTATTGACCTTTGAACACAATATAATACCTGTATTCTCCCAGGAAATAGGGAGGTATCGATCAGGCTCGTCTTTGACATGCGGAACACGACAAGGAACATAAATCTGAACCGACAGACCACTTTGATTGGCTGAAAACGAAATATGAAGTTCCTGATACATTTTTTTCATCTGGGTGGCGTGCGTGCAGCGTTTCCTCTCCACTGGTTCCTCTCGGGCCGGCCCGGCGATCATTCACCGGCGAGGCCGCAGGATGCAAACCGATGAGGAGATTTATGCAGATAAAATGCGTGAGATACTCTGAGGAATCGCGTCTCCCTGCTCATAAATTTGAGCTTGTTGATCCGTGATGATGTATGTTGGCCTCTCCAGACGCCTGCTCCCAGGACAAAGTCATAACTCTCGCGCCTTGTTTACCCGCCGCTTCCCCTCAACGGACCCAAACGCTGTCGTACACGTGTGTGTGTGTGTGTGTGTCTTTTCCTCGCCCCCAAAGTGTTTACCGCCACCGCTTTGGGATCAAGTGCTGATTCATATGCTAACAGGAAGTGGACACATGGGAGATCTTATCCAAACCATGTGGCTTTAATATTAGTTATACGCTTTCGTTTTTAAATGAGCGAATGGTCTTTTTTTTAAGTCGGAATGATTGCTCTGATGCTACGGTCATCGGCTTGTAATTAAGCAATTTTAGTAATCTTTCATTGCACCTCCCACTTGCTTTTTGATTTTCACGATCCATTCACACTCATGTAAAATGAATGCTGACAAATAGATAAGAGTAGGTTGTTGTGCTTGCGTTTGGGATTAACTATTTATTTGTCTGACTGGTTTGTTTTTAAAGTACGCTTTGCAGCGCGATTTAAGACGCACACTTTTCATCTCATCACATATCACACGATTTGGAATTTAGCGAATAGTCACATGGAACAAAAGTTCTTATTTTCAATAAACAGGAAAATATGGTATCATCTGCTCCCACGTGCCTGTTTTTTTTTGTGTTCTAAAGTGTTTTTTTTCCCTCTTCACCCGCAGCCAAAGACAAATCGGAGAAGATATTCGCTCTGTCTTTCGTGAAGCTGATGCGGTACGATGGGACGACTCTGAGGGACGGCGAGCATGACCTCATCGTGTACAAGGTAAATGTGAAGCAGCCCATAATGACGCGGTTAGAAGTCGGCCCGTGGTGTTTTGGCTTTGGTTTGTATTCTTGTGACTTATTTCTACATTCCTACTGTCTCTGGCGAGCCGGCCCTCGTGGACCGCAGGTACGAGTACAAAGTGAAAACGATCTGTCTCATTAGTAGTTGCCGTGGTAACAGCTTCTCTGCTTTCTGTGGAGAATTGTTACGCATCCGCCTCTTCAGTGCAGTTAAATTACTTTCCAATTAAAATCCCTTGTATAAATGACAAGTTTACCCGTTATCTTACTTAGTAAGATTTCTCCTCATTCTAGTTTTCACTGTCGTTGTCAGTCAAAGTTCCATTCGCATACATCATCAGCCAGCAGTAAAACATCCGCAGCATTACAACAAAACGCTACATACAACAAAAACCGAACCTCGCTTGTCGTTTTCCTGCAAAATCAGGCGGAGGCAAAGAAGCTGGAGGACTCGTCTGTGTACCTCAGCCTGCCCGCTACGAAGCTGGAGATGGAGGAGAAGGGCTACTCCACCACGGGGAAAAGCGCCCAGAACCTGGGCAACTGTTCCATCAGCAAAGACTCCTTCCAGATCTCCACCCTGGTCTGCTCCACCAAGCTCACCCAAAACGGTACCTCCTCCTTTGCTTCACGTGGTCTCTTATTCTTTTCTCTACATGAACGCTAACCTTTTCCTGACCGCACCTGTGAGCGTTTCCTCCTATTCTGTCTTTGAAGGACGAATTAACAATGCACACTAACCGTACACCACTTAAGGTAAGACAAAGGGACCCGTCCTCCAGTCTGTGTCCCGCAGAGTCATTTCTCAAGGTGCTGCGACGAGCAAAGGAGGAAATTCCCACCTCTGCCTTCTAGCTAATGGATCGAGCAATTTGGCCTCATTTGTTCCTGCGCATGTTTATCAATCTCACCCGACTTTACCGTGAACCCTCCTGGACGTGTTGGTATTTGCAGACTGTTTTTAGCACAGTGGCGCACTCGGTGGGCATTTGGTGGAAAGCTGTTCCGCTGCGTGTGAGCGATGGAGTGTTCCCAGCTCGGATTTCACAAGGGTGCCCACACCTTCCCTTCTCAATCGTCTTAGTCGTTTCCTCGTGTTTTTATCCACAGTAACAAAAAGATCACTTTGAATAGTCCGGACAAGGGCAACGTGAAAGGACACGCTCGAATGGAACAGTCTGAAGCCGTTTGATGTTTTGCGTGGCCAATTTCTTTTCAGTGCTCAAGGGCGCTCAAAAAATATTCCATGTGTATAAAGCATGTTCATTTTATTCACGTGCATAATGCAATATAATCCCCCTGAATGTTGAATATTTGTGGTGTTGTAAAGTCAAGCCGGAGAAGATGAGCAGTTTGTCCATTAATTACACCAAAGTCCTCTCAAAGTTTTTAATGTTATTGCACCGCTTTACAGCTTGACGCCGCCCACCAAAACTAACATGGAAACATCCCTTTGACGTCTGTGAGCACCTCCGCAAATAGACGCGCAGCATTTATTTTTCTCTGAGGTGAAAACAATAATAGAGTAAATGAGGTTATAAAGTCCGTGCTATGACTGGGCCGTCGGGAGTTGCAAAAGTGTTGCAGCTTTGGAATCATCTCTGCGCTTCTAGTGATATTCTAAGAACCTACACTGGTGGAATTTCACCCTGACCTCGAGTGACCTCGGGGGGGGGGAAGCATTGGCATCTAATAGAGACCTGAATGAGAGAAAAAGTAGATCTTCCCTTGTTGCATTCCTAGATGTGTCCCAGATAACATTCACAATACGCTCTCGTAAATCCACAGAAATTAGGTCACAGCAGAACCCAGAACACAGTTTGTTTAGATCTATTGGAGGAGAATCTTTTGTTGCTGTGCCTAATGTTAAATTACCTTGTGTGGGAGGAGGGGAGGGGGGGGACGCTGAGTGTTGGTACATTTCCCTTCTGACGTGGAAGTTGTCGTTTAAATACATTGGCGTGTGCCCGCCTACTCCGCTCAGTGGGTGGTGATGTCACAACCTCCCCCTCCGATTACCGCAGATGGGGATTAAATGTCAGTAGCCAAACCTTTTTGTCTCAACAATAGGTGTATAGTATTTAACACAAACAAAAAGAAACCAATCCCCCCCCCTTTCCCCCACACTCTTTTCCCTTTCTCCCTTTCCCTTATGTGGGAGCGACTGGCAGCAGTGAGTGTCCCGGTGACAAGATTCAGTCCGCTAGAGCGACTCCTCTGCTGATATTTACCTGGCACTTTGAGGTGCTAATTTGCAAGGCCCCAGTAGGTGCAGAGGGATCAGGACGACTCGTTGGCACTGCACACTGAGTTTGATTAAATAGAGAGCTGTGTGTGTGTGTGTGTGTGCTTACGCGCACTCGCGTGCCTGCGTGCGTGCGTGGGTGCGTGCGTGCCTGCGTGTCTCCCACAGTGTGTCATCCCACGCCAAAGGAAAAGAGTTCTTTTAATAAATCAATGCAGAGCCGATCTCGCTCTCTCCGACGGTCTCTGCCTGCTTTATTAAAGCCTAGAGGCTTTTTTAAAATTTGCATCCAAGCCCACTCACTTACTTTAAATGTTCTTCATGGAACGTGTATTGACAACCGGATGGATGATTGACAATTTTTTTTCTATTATTCCAATAGAAAAGCAATTTTAATCCATTTGAATAGAATTAGGAATTCTACATCGTTACTCACAAACCAGTTTGATCTCTTTATTAAAATATAATATATATTCGGTCTCAGATTGTTTTGTTACTACTACAGAACAAATGGTAGATTCATTCTTCGTCCAGAACAATCAACATATTCATCCATAATGAAAATAAGCATTAATTGCCCACTCAACGTTTCACAAGACACCGACACCTCATCCCCGATCCCCACATCTGAGATGAAAAACACACTTTTTTTTTAAATTAAGCACGATTGGTGTGTGCGCCGGGCGCTTGGGTGAAGTGCTGTCTCGTCGCCGGGTATTCCCAGTGAGCTTCACTAAACGGATGCTGGAGGAGACGCGTAGATCTAATGGCAGCAGAGCTGTGAGTCCACGCTGCCTGGTGAAAGACAAATTAAAATCCTATTCCCATACTAGCTGGAAGGAGAAAAATATTGTATTAGAAGATATTCTAGGAGAGAGAAGTCGTGACTGTGAAGCTGCTCTGACCTCACTGTGTCCGACCTCCCTTCACTTAACTGTCCCTAAACTGTTAACCAAATACAAGGCGGGAACTATTATAGAAAAAAAAGCTATGACAAAGACTAAAAAAAACGCTAAATTGCTCGAATCGGGGGGTTGTGCCGTAAACAAACATTTGACTGGCAATAGAATGATGATTTCCACCTCTGTCCAGCTGCCAGTTTTGTAGCTGTTAAATTCGGCTGCCTTCTAAATAAGAAAAACATTTTTTTTTTTGCAAGATATTGTTTGTCGCAGGCGCTTCCGTGCCCACCCCCGCTAAACCCCCGCCTCACTGTCCCACGTGCTACTGCCGCTGTGGCCATCTCACAGCTGCGCCACAGTGATGATTTATTCACATCTCAATCCATTTGTCTCTCTGAGCGGCTTTCTTTTACACATATGACCCCTTGGGGAGGGGCGCTCGGTTTTGTGACAAATGTTTGATGGTCACCCCGAGAGAATGAATCTGCTACATCTGCATTTTTCTATAGCTGAGTCGATTAATCAATTATTAATCCAATGACTTTTAACTTTGTACAAAAACATCTGACTGGATGTTACCTTCAACAAATTGGACAGTTGGACAATAGGCCAACGGTGGTCTCGACGAGCGCTCCCCTGAGCGGGATTAATCGCATCATGACTCATCCTCTTGTGACTAAATTAATTTCCCCGTAATTAAAGTAAGCGGTTTAATCGAATGGCTTACGCCACGTTTTGGGAAATTCAATAAATGGCTTGTGTGAAGGGGTCGAGGGGGGACATCTCAAACAAATGGCCCCCACAACACCCATTTAATTCAAATGTTCAACCTTAATTGTCATTTCTCGCTGCCTCTCAATCTCTCCACGCCGAATGACCGTTGGCAGGACGTACATCCCGCCGCGCTGTTGTGCTAATGACCCCTTGTTTTATTTTATTTTATTTTTTTGTTCCAGTGGACTTACTCGGCCTGCTGAAGTGGCGCTCCAACACCAGCCTGCTGCAGCAGAACCTCCGTCAGCTGATGAAGGTGGAAGGCGGCGAGGTCGTCAAGGTCAGAGACTCCGGTGCAAAGCCCCCCCTGAAAAGAAATGGCCTCACGTTCCTGAAAATGTAGCTCCTCCTACACGGTCCACAAAGCCAACATGTACCTGAAACAGCTGGAGACACAAACCACCAAATCCTCCCGTGTTCCTGGAGGGCGGCTCTTCTTGGCAGCACTTTCACGAAGGCGCTGACCTGCTGTCACAAGTGTACGCAGGCCCTTAAAGGGCTCAGCGTGGGACAGGCGAATAAATCAGTCTCCAGATACAGTTTAGCATGGGCTGGTGGGGGGGGATTGGCAGCGTGTCCGGAAGAGGTCCTCCACCCAGACAGTTTTGATCAGGGCACATAGATGTGTCAACCACAGCTGGACCAGTGCATGACACCACAGGGGTGTGATTATTATTACCGGCGCATTAGCTCTCCATCTCTCCAGAGCTCTCCAAGGCTCCAATTACAGAACTCTTGGCATTTAAGAGGCAATTTATCAACAGGGTGTTACATCGCTACGGCCGTACGCTGTTTATTAGATACTATGCAGATGATTTGGATCATAGATAAATCTCGGGCGATTTAAAATACTACCAGTTGGTAGTATTTTTATTCATAATGACTTTGCTGTTATTGAGTGAACGGGTCACGCCCCTCCTCGGTGCCTCTGTGAGGTCACGGCGGGCTTCAAACTCCTCATCCACATGCAGATGCCGGGCCGTTCACAGTGCGGAGCGAAGGCTGTGTTTCCCACCATGTTTGGTACCCCTTTTTTCACATTGTGCGTGTAAACCGGGCGTGTTTCGGCAGAGCAGCAGGGCGCGTGCAGTTGATGTCTCTGGAGGTCCTGCCGACAGGGAGATAGTTACCGTCTTCACAGAGCAGCGTGGGCTGATGTTAACAGCTGTTAAAGGGCAGCGCGGAGCCCCGTCAGAGACTTAAGGGACTTAAAACCATCTTAATATGATTTGTTTATTGCCCATCGGGGGTCAGATTAAAAAAAGTTTTGGTTGATCTGTTTCTCTTACTTTGTGTTTGAGCATTGAAACAATGTCATTAGTAATAGTAGGATATGGATTTCAACTAAATTTTCCTGCACTATGAGGAAGTATTTGTTCACCACGTAGCTGCTGATCTTCTGCTTCCTCTCCAGGTCCTTGGTTTGACCCTCACCATACATCTCAGTTATTGTCTCGTTCCTCTTGATGCGACGAGTTTATCACCCGAGATCGTTTATCACTTTGATGTACTCCCTAAATGAGGGAAGATATATTCTATTTGACTTTGTTTGATTCCAAAGAGCAGTGACAGCAGTTTGCAGTGAGACCGCGCATCTATCGTGTTTCATCGCCTGGCCTGCCATAACGTGCTTTTTGTTCCTCTGTCATTCTAGTTTCTGCAAGACACCCTGGATGCTCTCTTCAACATCATGATGGAGAACTCCGACAGTGACACCTTTGATACGTTGGTGTTCGATGCCTTGGTAAGCAAAGCAAAGCAGCAGACAGGAACAGCGGAGCAGCAACTCGTACCACGGGAGGTTTTTGTCAGTGGGAATAAACATCCCCACGCATTCGCAGCTCGGATGCAAATATAATGTGCTGTCAAATCTTTCATATGCTAAACTCCTCTCTTGACAGGCGCCTTTGTTCTGTGTTTTGGCCCTTTTTTATATTTCCCAACAAACCTGTTTGTATGCAACTGTCTTGTTTCCTGTTTTAAGCCATAGCTGTGAACCACGAGGATAACAAATCCCTTTGTTTCTATTTCGGAGGAGAATGCAAAACAAAAAGGATGGGAACTATTTATTAGTATTATTATTAGTATTCTGCTCTATTCTGTCTTAAAAAGGGGTGGGGGCTCACAGTAAAATGCCTCACCTAGACCACCTACCTAACTGTTTCTGGGCCCGCTCATCAATTACAGGCACGCTTCATCTTACGCAGTATCACTGCTATATTAATCTGCATGAATCTGTAGGGCCCGGGTGGCATCTTTCTGACAGAATCCTATTTACCTTTCTATCGCCTGACATCGCCGGGTACATCTTAAAAAGATCAGAGCCAGAGACTGTGTCGTCTGCGGTCCTGGATCATCTGCAGGCTTGCGAATCCAGAGAAAATGGCTTTCTGCTAGAATGCCGCCCGGTTTAATTTCCCAATCTCTGCATTTTGAGTAAGAAGGGCATTTTGGTGGCGCTCTCCATAATGAGCGATGCTGTTCCCATTCTAATGGATATTTCTCTGTTCTCTGACAGGTCTTCATAATTGGGCTCATAGCGGACAGAAAGTTCCAACACTTTAACCCCGTCCTGGAGACCTACATTCGAAAGCATTTCAGTGCCACGCTGGCATACACGTGAGTTATTCACCTTTTGCACAAATAGCCCAAAGGCCATATACAGGTGGTACATTCTGTAACTATTTAACTGCCTTTTTGTTATTGTGTTTGAAGGAAGTTGACCAAAGTCCTGAAGAACTATGTGGACAACGCTGAAAAGCTGACGGAGCAGCTCCTGAAGGCCATGAAGGCTCTGGAGTACATCTTCAAGTTCATCGTCCGCTCCAGAGTGCTGTTTAACCAGTAGGTCCCGTCGCACTCATTGCGTGTACATGCACATGCTGTGAGAGGCACATGTTCATGTTTGGTCCATGTGTTTCAATGGACACATGCAAGCAGACATACCGTCATTGGCCACTCCATGTGTTGTCTTTTTAATTACTCACTTTATTCCTACCGACAAAGAATACGATTAACTAAAGCCTTACTTTAAGAATTCCTAAACTCGAAGAAGAAAATGTAAGAATAAATTGAGGTTTTTTGTTTTGATATAAAATTCGCCCTTGGGGGAAATGAAAAATGGTCCAAAAGGATTTTATATGTTTCGACTGTTTGCTCCTCGCTAATGGTTTTCATTTCCACAGTGCTGTAGTCACTTCATAGTAGAAAATCCCTATTGCTGCAGCATCGACGGTCCCCAACGCGCTGCGTCGTGGAGTGAAGTGGCAGCAGGAAAACGCGAGCGGTCTTACGGGCGAGGTGGTGACTTGCAACGGATGTGCTTATAACAGTCTGTGGAGATGTTAAACGGATGTTCGGCGTCGCACAGCCACCGATTGAGGCTGATGCATGATCCCGCTCTAATTGAGTGTGCCGAGTTTGATTGGTTTTTCTGTCTGGTGTCTAGAGGCCGCTTCGTCCTTCGTCGGATTCGAGCGCCTCCACTCTTGTCCGTCTCGTGTTCACTGAGTTCACACGTTGAGCATTTCATGGCGGAGGAGACGCTCTAACCGCCCCCTCCCCTTGACTTGTTCGGGGAGCTTAACTGTGCTCCTTGGTGCCGCAGGCGAGAGGCGGCTGTAAGTAGTAGTTGTTGTTGTTGCGGGAGCCCAAGACGGATACTTTGAATCCGAGGATTTCTGTAAACCCTCAACAGTCACTATCACGGGCCAGGGATCGCCGCGAGCCCCCCTCTCCTACCCCACCTCTCTAGAAGCGAGAGCAAGTGGAATCTGGTGCACCAGGGCAATCAAACACTCCACTCCACCCCCCCCCCCCCCCCCCCCCCCGCTTCAGTGTGTGTTGGAAATAATTTTAATTTCCGTCCCAAAGTTTCAAATTGAATAAATCGGTATGGTTGATGTGCTAAATTGCTTTGCAATGAGCACCACATGGCTCATTTACAGGAGATTTATGGGCTCTGCAAGCGGGTTGAAGTGCATTTGCATTTTTGGGGGATTATGGAGGAAGCCCTGCTTTGTGTCCCTTTTTCCTCACCATTTCCAAAGCAATTGTTCTGTGATCATTTGCTTTTGGGGGGCTGTAATCTCTGGGCAGCATTTGCTCCACATAATAAAGCTAGCAGTAGATTTGCGACAAATGTTTAGAAAGCAACGTCACACAAACCTCACTTGACATTTGCTCTGAAATAGTATTCAAGGTGACTCATTAGCATAGGTGATTCTTTTTTTCAGATTTGACTTATTCACATTAACCGCAGGCGTGTATTTTGGGCTCTTGTCATGTTGTTTTAAATGCTAATCCGGCCGGAGGACAGAGCGATGTCTGTGGCTCCGATCCAGTAATATTAGCATCGGTGACACACACCAACCATTCCGCTGGCTGCCTTTCAGTGATTTAACAGGGAAGCGTCAAACCAGTTGTTTCCACTGAGGGTGGGTCTGTTTACAGACTGGGATGAAACGAACAACAGTCGTGTGATGATCTGCCAATGTAACTCACTGCTTTGTCTTCTCCCAGGCTCTATGAGAACAAAGGCGAGGCCGACTTTGTGGAGTCCCTGAGGGACCTTTTCACATCCTTCAATGACATGATGAATAGTAACTCCGAGAACACCGGCATGGTGAAGGTAGGCTCACTGTCACGCTAAGTTACAACCAGCATGCAATCGCCCCAACTCTTTGCCAAGCAGAAGCTGCTGCTGCAGAGTGAATAGTAATAATAAATCTGCTGTCAGTGGCTCTGCATCGGTCTTGTTAGATATAAACTAAGCTTCCGCTCGCTGATAGTTTCATACTATGTTTTCTTCACCCGCGTCACGTCTCTTTGTGCAGACTTTCCCCGGTCTTTACTCTCCTTCCCTCTCTGCGATCCTCTTAGGCCTGTACATAATATAAAAAAGGTATATCAGAGAGAATCTCAAATAGGTTCTTAAAAAAATCAGTCAGCATTTTGGGAAATACACTCACTGGATTCAGAGTGAATTAGAATTGACAGACACCCTTTCCTGTTTCCAGTCTCCATGCTAAGCTAAGCTAACTTCAGCTCTACTTCTGTTGATTCTGACACCATTTACTGCATAGATCTGAGAGTGGTATCGATCTCTTCATCCAGCTCTCCCCAGGCGAGTTAATGTAAAACTATACTTAAAAGACAAGTGCAGAAATGCATCTGCTGCGACCACAATGAAAAGCGGTTTGACTTGATGCTTTTTCCTCACATCCACACATTATACACATACGTTTGTGCTGTGTTTTGTCTTTTTCTCTTCTCTTTTCTCTTCCTCTATATGTGTGTTTGTCCTCTGTGTCCGTCTCACTCTGACCTTCACTGTCCTGTGGTCTGCGGCTCCTCCGGCCTTCTGCTCTTTAGCTGCTCCTCAAGGTATTTATTTCACCACCTGGTTCCTCGAGCCTTTCAGCTCTTTTCTTTCCTTTCAGGGATTTCAGTGCCCTTGACCCCAAAGCTCAGCGACGCCAGACAGGCAGCAAAAAAGTACATCTACTGTATTTGTGTTAAACAAACCGACAAGCATCTACATTTGTGCAGGTGCATTTAAAACTTGCAGATGTGCACACAAACACACACACACCCCTACCCCTTTAGAGACAACATAATCCAAGTATGCATGCACATTGGCACACCTACAGTAGATCCTTGTGCACGCTCAACCATGGGAGAAGCTCAGGAGTCAATTAGGAGTCAGTCGCTGTGTAATTTGGTGCGATATTGGCCTTACTGTCAGTAAATTAAAAACTGATTTTGAGGAACGGGCACAAATGCGAGGAATGCTGGTTTCCTCCCCGCGTCCGCCCTTGTGAAAAGCACTGTGACAGGTGCAAGCTAATGAGCGGTCCCATCATACCTCTGAGTCTGAATCTCGATGAACATCTGGACAGACCGACACACACTCCTTCGAGAATAGCTGTGACACTTCACACAACACTCGCCCCTCCAAAACAGGTGGTGGTTGAGTTGCTGCCCAGAACAACAATCTGTTTGTCTTCTTCAAGGTGTAAACGTTTGAGGTTGAGCAGAGCCGGGGTTGTTAACTGAATCATAGTTCAGCAGCACCCTTTGAAATCCCAAGTTTCTTAAACTATACTTTTCCTCTGCACAGAGCGGAAAACGTGTTGATGCACACGCACCAAAAATATCTATTCAGATGAGAATAGACTGAGGCACGATTTCTTCTTCTTTTTTTTTTCTTTTTTTTGGGATGTCGTGACTATATTTCACGTTGAAAAAAAATAACTGCAGACACGATCAGATAGTTGTTCTTCAGTAAACGAAGCAACAAAGTACTTGTGCTCCTCCCAACCTCCTTTCAAACGCTGCTAATTACCTCTCACACGTTTCCAGATACAAAACCACGCACATTGACAGCAGCGGGCAAAGTCCAGCATGCTACATCTGCATAGCTAATCAACCTCTGTGACTCAGAGCGGCACCGCTGCTAATTTGCACAGATGCTGTATAAACAGTCCATCCCATCTCGGCCGGCCTTTAGCAGCAGGCAGTTCGTGAGGGAAGTTTCAGCTCGCGTAATCATTTCTATTATTAATGGGGGGTTCTGTTATCAGCTGCCGGGGGGCACTCACGTAATGTTTTTATTATAGTTTTGATGTGCAAATGTAGATCGTAGCTGGCTGTATCTATCACGGTGTCATTACAGAGATCCTGATTAATTTATCACAAGTCATAACGCAAAATACTCCCCTTAAATGAAGTAAGATGCAGTAGGAAGGGGTTGATAAACAAACAGCCGCTCAGAGTATTGTGCAATCACTCGGTGGAAATATTCTAGCATATTGCTTATCAAAATAAATATTGTCATCAACGGATTCATTGTTGTGGTTTATGGCCAACAGGAGGCAACGTGGACACTACAGCATCTGTTCTACTGAGAGACTGGCTGTTTTCATTAGTGAAACAGAAGACATTTTTTAAATGAACTGCCGGGGAAGAACTGGCTCTCATAACGTGGGAGGGAGTAGCCTTCAAAATGTTAAAGAAAGTCAAATTCACTGGAAAATATTGACACGTTTCTTTTATTTGTCCGGTCAAGGGTGCTGCACTGAAGTACGTTCCCACCATCGTCAATGATGTCAAGCTGGTCTTTGATCCGAAGGAACTCAGGTAATTTCATGTGATCCCTCTCATGCCCTGATGCTCTTCTTTTGTAAGGTTACCTGCAATTCTGTTTTAAAGGAGAAAAGTACTCCCTGTTAGAGGCGAACTTGTAACTGTTTATGTGCTTTTATTTTGTAACACCTGACTGTAATTTGCCTTTTTCTATGAGTTTCGTAAACTGACGTGTTGTTGCTCCACTGGTGCCCAAAAAATGGTCCAATGACTTGAGAATGACTTGACTTGGAGAATGGAAGCAGAGACCTTACATGTTTGTCTTTTTAGAACTGGAGCTTGAAATAAAAGTTGTTGTTGTGATGACTCCTTAACAAGGTAATGGGAGGTTTGGCCCCTAAAAAACTCCAAAAGCTCCGTTTACTTTCTCGCCACCGCAAGGTCAATATTCAACAGCCGAACATTCGGGAGCACTATAATAGGCAGCAATTCAAAAGCTCGGGTTGCCATGGAAACCCATCACTCAACTAAGGGTCCATTTCAGTTGAAGTTGTCCAACGTGAAAAGCTTAGTTCTTCTCTTAATAATGAATGAATGACTTGTGAAATAGCACAATCTCATACGAAGATATATATATATATATATTTAAAATGATGAATAAAAATTATTATCTAACTTTCTTACAATAACTTGCATCTAAATTATATACATGTTTTCCAAAACGAGAGGACATTGCATCTGCGAGGAAATGCCTCATGGGTGTGCCCTTGATTTGCTGCTCCATTTGAATGTCTTTGATCTGTTATGCAGTGAGGAAACAGCACACAGAGAATAAAGTCACATTTACAAAAACATATTCTAATGCATTCAGCAACAAAACTTTTCAACTGCAAATTAATTTTACTTTAATAAAACTTGGATAGGCCATTTGTTAATTGTAAATATTTATTCATGTTTGTTCACATTTAGTTCTGATTGTCTCATTAGCAAGGACAAGAAAATCAGACTGTTTCTTTTTGACCGAGGCTGTGTAAACTAAGCCACTCTTCTCCTGATGGTGTTAAATATTTGTTCCGTTGGAAGTCAGCAGAGAAGTAGTATTAAAAAGAAGTCGAAGTGTCGCACTTTCTGCTCTTTCATTAAAATAATGTCCTCCAAAGCTTGACATGTTAATTAAAAGGGGGAGCAAACAATGGGGAAGAGGGGGTGGGGTGGGGGTGAATTAAACCAAAAGTACAATTTCACGCAGCAAAGGCCATATATATCGGAGGATTGAGGCCGTTGTTTATACATCAAGTACCTAGTAAATTAAGCTGAGATAAGATGCTGACAGGATCAGTCCGCCTCCGCTTAATTAAACTTCTACTTGGGTGGCTTCTGTGGAACATTCTTAAATCTCGACTCAAAAACTGGGACAAGCAGTGCCACCAGATGAAGGTACTCATGTCCACATGATCGGCTGTGATATTGTCATCTAAAAAATGACGCAGCAGAAAGTAAAAACTTATTTTAAATGACATTTTTGATGCAAAGACAGGAGAGGTTTTCAGACAAGTATCATTTTTTTATGGTGAGAAATAATCAGAATCTCTGTATTGACGGTTCTTCAGTGCCGTAATGTACTTGGTTGCAATGCTGCATCCCCCGCCGCCCTTTCTGCGGAGGAGACGACATGAGAAAAGGGATTTTGGTCGGACTGGAGGCGACTAAATTAAAACCCTGGGGGCGTTTCATCCTCTGCCAGAACCTTTTCTTTCCTCCTTGAGCCTCAGCCTGCCAGCATAACAAGCACCTGGCCTCTTCATCGAGGAGGAAATGTCATCTTTGTGTGTCCGCGCCAATGCAGATTTATCTCTCAAGCTCTGAGTGGTTGAAAGCCCGTAGTGTACAATGCCGCTGAGCCGGCTGAGGTCGTCTTGGGAAGACAAAGCAACAATGTTTGAAACGACCTATGAAACCTGAAGTACTTCAGGACAGCAGCTTTGCGAAAAAAAAGAAAAAAGCAGTCTTAAATCTACCGGAGCCCTTTAGGTGACGGTTGCGCAGACGCAGATGTTTTCACGTGTTCTCAGGTCAGTTCTTTTGGGTCAGCTGACTAAGCTCTTATTATCTCACGATGTATTTTGACGTATCCTCCAGCAGAGGATAGAATGTGGGAAACTGACTCGTGTGGATGTGCAGGGCCGTTTTAATTGTTCTTTTGCGTGGTTGCTCGTGATGGGAAGAAGCCATCTCTCTCTCTCTCTCTCTCTCTCCCCCCCACCCTCCAATCTGTCTGACCTTTTTTCCCTTTATTGTCCCCCTGCTGTCTTCGTAGCAAGCTGTTCACCGAATTCATCCTAAAGGTTCCTCTGGGTCGCCTGGTGAAACAGAAGCTAGAATGTCTGATTGACATTGTCCACAGCGATCTCTTTACTCATCACGGTGAGCACGCACACGCACACATGCACACATGCACACGCTACCTCTACTTATAGTTGTTCAGTGAATGCACCTTCACTCACAGAGCAGTAATATATGCAATTACAGACACCACCTGCCTCCTCTGGCGAGCTCTGTGTGAGCTCTGAGTAAAATCAACGGGACTTGTCTTATCTGTAAGACACAATTATTTTGTTAATACCAATACTCAACTTGATACCTGGACTGGACCTGAATATTGTTTTAACACCAAGATCGGTGGTCATTTGTAGGTCTTGTTCAAAGTGTTTTTATCCACGTGTCTCTCTTTATAACGATTTATAATTCTAAATTACGGTTATAATATAAATTCACTACAGTACAACATAGGACATAGCACCTCAATCTAACGTATGATAGCGTTAGCTGTTAGCTCCGGTTGTAGTCAGCAGGTCTGTGCTCTACTAATGTGATCTTGGAATCTGTTGCTGCTCCCTAATCCAGTGTTTTAAGGCTTCACACGAGGCATTTCTTACAGCAACATTGGTATCGCGACGACCATACTATAGAATCCTTTTCACTTCGAAGTCTGTTTATCGAGGTCACTCCGATATCGTACATATCCACACTCCTGCAGCCCACATGAGCACCGTGCTTTGTTGACCACGTTGTAGTGATAAATATGACCGGTCTCTGCAGCCGGGACCGGCCCGCGGCGTCCTACAGGCCGGGTCATGCTGCAGCGACAGACGAGGGATAATCACATTGCTATAGGCAGCAGGCTTCTCAGGGCATGTGAGGTTAGGTCCTTATTTAGAGACCAAACACAAATACACACCGTAGAATGATGGAAGTTCTTAACCAATGAAAGGGGTGATTTAATGGGTCTCATTGATGGTTTGGCCACTTTAGTGAGAAACTACTGGAGGGAAATAATCCTGATAATAATGTGTGTATTTGTATAGCACTTCTCAAGCTGGGAACATAAAGGGCTCAGTGTGTTATGCTCCGGTCGTTACTATTGATCGGTCGCCGGTGCGACTGGAAAGGCATTTTAATATTATAATAATAAGCCCAGTCGTCTTTCTCCCTCTTACTGCATTGTCAATCTATTTAGTCTTTTGTTCATGTTTGTTTATTATTATATTATCATTCAATTGTGCAAATGAATACAACTCCAGACTCATGGCCTGCTGATCAGCCTGAGGACTCACCACAGCTTCACGCGCCGGTGCTTCGAACGTCTCCGGCAGTCTGTTAAGTTTAAAAACCGGTGATTGAAGAGGGTTAACCGCAAAGTAAAATGGTCCTTTTCACTTTGACATCACGCTGAGCTCCACTCTGGAGATGTTTTATTACAGATAATGACCAGGACCTTGAGCAAATGGGTCAGCCAGACAGTTTTTTAAAGGGGGTCTAATCGGCTGTAGTTGCATCCGGATCCCCCGGAGGGCCCTGAAAGGTCGCCCTGCCAGACAATCCCGAAGGGGAATGAACTGGACTACTTTGAAAGAAATTAACTCTCAGCAGGAGGCTTCTACCTCCAATGTCCCACTTTGTCAGCTCATCACCGTTCATTTATATGCGTTGACTGTGTTCACTGTTGGTGCTTTTTAGGCCCCAGGCTGCACAGTGATTAACATATTAACCGTTTCTGGGTAATAGCACATCCTAAATGAGTGTTTCTTATTCCATCCCTGATGGTCTAAGACAACGAGACGGCAGCGCGTTCTCCGAGGGTTTGATCTATACGTTTGAAATTGAAATGCCGTTGAAATAGGATTAGTATGCTAACGCGGTTCAGCGCTGCAGATGGAAATTTAATGGATTCAGAAAAGAGGGACGTTTCTTTTGTGTCTTTTTCCATTTTTTATTTTTTTTTTCCCAGGCACGCCGTTGTGTCACCTTCACTGTTTATGATGTAACGGGCGAGAGCGGTATGGGAGCATAAATCACGGCTAAACGGGCTCATTGGAAGAAGAACGAACGTGTCGGCTGCTTAAAGGGGGAAGAAAAAAAACTGTAGCGTCTGGAATGTGTTTTGCGGTGGAAGTTTGAGGAGCACGTTCATGGCCCAGCTAAATAGTTCCACGCCGCTTGCTGCGCTCACGCCCTGCTGCCTGCGTGTGTGTGTGTGTGATTGTGCACATGCGTGTTTTAGGTCTAAATCATCAGACGTCAGAAACAATTCACTCATTTTGTTTTTCACCAGACGTGCAGTCGAAGCTTTGGTCCGTGCTCTACTTAAACCTGTGAGCTTTCATCCTGCCTCACTAAAAGCACCACATTTCCACTGCGAGGAGTGATTGGTGGTGGATAATTATGCACGTTAAGACAATTGACATGCGTATTCTGGATTTTGATGACCTGCTGCCATCTATCCACGTCCTCAAGCCAGGTGCTCAACACAAAACGTCCTGAAATGAACAGCAGGAGTGCGGCCTTTTTGGTTTAGTGTCAGATTGACGCTTTCATCTTGTCAGTGAACAAATATTCACTGACTCCTTTTTTTTTTTTTTTTGAGTACTGTTTTTAAACCCAAGGAGATGCTTGAGTATTTCCTTGTTCGTGTTATCGTTGCCCATTCGCCGTTGTGTACATTTCTCCCCAGTAATGGATTTAATTCTGTTTAATTAAGATTATTTTAATGATGCTCAGTGGGGAGGCTTTATGTATTCTGCTCATTGCGAGCTTAATTATTGCACCAAATTAATTAGAAAAACTGACACATGTACTTTGGAGTATTATAGGGGTATGTTACATTTCTTTGTACTTTGTTCCCGTAATATCTTCAAGTAGGACTTTCTCTTTAATTATTTATGAGTAAGGATGATCCAAAGGCACTCGGCATGTGAGAGCTCCTAGATTGCTTCAAGAGAATTGTCTGGTTATTGATGATCAATGAGTCCTGAAAGGGGAAATTAAAAATTCTTGTTGAAGGGCAAATTTCTGACGTTATGCATTGTGTCTCGGGGTTAACTTCAATAATAACGACAAGCGCGCTGGCAGCGCCCGAAGACATGAAGAACTTCACCCAACTGCTATGTTTAGTTGTTTAACGCGTAATTTAATGAAAACATCATTAGAAAGACATTTTCTAAATTGAGTAAAATCCAACACCAAAAAGCAGTCCCAGTGTTCTTTCACCGCGGCTCCTCTCATTTGTTCCAACAACCTTTTACAGAGTGCGAGTTCTAGGCTACTGCCGGTGTCACGGTGTATTAATCGTCATCACTACAGGTTTCTGTGCCCAGCGAAACATAACTTCATCGAGGTTATTGAGTCAGGTCTTTACCACCACAGCGATGGTTTTACTACCAACCTCATATAGCACGCCCCTTTGATGCTTTATGGAACATGCAAGTTCTAGGTAGCTATTGGGGGTTATTTTTTGAACTTTTGCATTATTATTTTTTTTTTTTAACCTTTAACCCTACCGGCTCATACAATTTATATAAAATGTATACGCCGACCTAGCTCCAGTATTTGTGCCAAAGCTTTTAATATGACCCCACACATGTACACAAATGCGTTTAAGATTATAAACCAGACGGTTTCACAACAAATCTGATAATTTTGTGGCAGACTGCTATAGGTGTACCTCCCATGAGAACACTCTCTGGCTTCTGCTGTTCTCCAGGTCCAATAGGGCCAACCAAACCTGCAGCACCCAGTTCACACTCCGTCCTATTGTTGGGTTCTGTTGCATGTTGTGTAGAATTAATTGTAACTGTTACAAATACTCCAAATGTATTAAACTGGATTGAAAGAAAACCACACAACCGAAACAATAAAATAAATGTTCTCCCTGTTTCTTTGTGCTAAGCGCTGTTAATATTGGATGAAATGTTGTTTATGGGAACAAAATATTGTGGGTCAGCAAAAAAAGCAGCATGTAAATATCAGTTTATTATACAAGTAAATCATTTACTTGTCGTGTCAGCACTAACTGGCTGTGCTCTGACAATATTTTTGGCTCTAATTGGCGTTTTTATTTCATTGACGTTCTTGCAATTTACCTATTCCAAAGGAGATTTTGCCGCATTCTGTTTAATTAATATGTTCACTCATTTTAGCCCAGTTTTAAGGAAGCCATTTGCCGGCCTCTTCATCGACCCGTCATCCGCCGCGCGTGTTGAGCGGGCTGCTAAAGGTGTGCCAGCACTAACTGGCTGCGTTTCTTGTGTGTCTGCAGATTGCCGCGAGATCCTCCTGCCGCTGATGACGGACCAGCTGAAGTTCCACCTGGAGAAGCGTGAGGAGCCGAAGGCTTGCTGCCAGCTGCTCAGCGACATCCTGGAGGTGCTCTACCGGAAGGATGTGGTGAGGGACGCCGCGCTCTAGTTTGTGTACTTTTATTTTGAGGTTAGATGGTCTCAGTGGGCTCATCCTCATTTCTTATGCACTTGTAGATTGTACACTGAACATAAGGAATACTCTGAATTAAATCACGTTGACTTCTGCAGATCCATTTTGAGGAATAATCAACGATGTTTGCTACTGAAAACTGTCTTGAGCTGAAGATCACCTTCCCTACACACACACACACACACTATCTGCTGCTTCCCCAGTGTGCTTCATCCTCTCTCATACACAGACACCTGTTGGCCTCCCTCAGGCCGTCTCTGCCTCCCCTCACCATTGATCACCGCGGGCCGGCCTCCCACTCTCCACTCTGCCTGGGATTATCTCCCACTTTCTCTCCCATTCACACTCCACAACTCTTTCATGAAGTCCAATGCACACGTAGAAAGAGAAATGAATAAGGGAGCTGATTCAATATGTCACTTTCTGATCTGTCGATGGATTCACATTGGCATGGGTAAATCATATATATACATTTGGATGAAATGTCCTAATGTTATTAAGATAACGTTTTGACTCACCTCCCAGGTACCGAGATAACATCATTACACAATTCCATCATCTTAGTTGATAAAGCCCAGCACATGCAAACTCGTATTATACAGAAAATCCAATGTGAAAGGATTCGATTTGAATATTCACATTTACATTTTCACCACTCTGTTCTAAGCGGTTACCAAACTGGAAACCTTCCAGCCTCAAGCCAGCTCAGCACAGCCTGATTCATTCGACTTTATTGATCATTTCCTGCCTTCACACAAGCCCTTTTCTTCACTTTACTTCATTTCGTTCATTTTGCACTTAAGTTCTAGACTGAATTAGACAGTATTTAATACTTTTATCATGTGGTTATTTCATAGCGACTTTATTATTTATTGATGATAGAAAACATTCAACATCGTTGAGTTACTATTTTTCTACATATATCTTTTTTTCTTTGTATTGCTTGTCCCTGGCAGAAAGTCTTTAACATGCCCGGACAAAACATGTGCGTCACACTTACTGTGTTGGAAGGTGATATCTGAAACTCCCTCCTCAGATTGTTTATTCGCCCCAGTGCTCCCCTGTGATTCTGTGTGCGCGCACAGACCAGCGTGCAGAGATGTGTAAATTATTGAAAGATGAGGTTGGCGCCGCCGAGCTCGGCCTGCTCGGTAGATTCCCTCCCACAGACTGGTGGAGGAGACGTGAGACGTCCTGTGCTCACTCCAACTCACTAACGAGCAGGTACAAGGAAAGACCATCCCACGTATGATCGCGCTTCAGGAGCTACGGTTTAGGTGGGCTGAAGCAGTCATCTGGTCTCTCAGCACAAAATACATATATATAGGCAGTATTAGCACCTGTCACACCTATTGTTTAAGACAAAGAGATTTCCGGACATTCGCAGAAGAGCACAAAAAAACCTCCGTGACCAGCAGGCACGGGAAATTGAGCTGCTGTTCTTCCGTGACTCTCCATCTTGCAGTGACATTCAAAATGAAGTGTAAAAAAAAAAGAAGGCAATGTAAAAAAAAAGAATGACTGTATTGTTTTGCAGGGTCCCACCCAGTGGCACGTGCAGATCGTCATGGAGAAGCTGCTGAGGACGGTCAACAGGACGGTCATTTCGATGGGCCGCGAGTCCCCCCACATTGTAAGCTTGTCTGCTTTCCTGCAACTCTCACCTGTGCACTTACGACTCGCTCTCCTGTTTTCTTCTGGTCATCTTTCACACACACACACACACACACACACACACTGGTACACTCCAATTTAGAGGCTTCAGCCGAGCTCCCACAGGCCCACTGCAACTCCAATTCCATTCCAAAGCTATCATTAAAGGTAAAGTCTACCTCGGCTGAATGCTTTCTCACAACCTCGATCCAGGACTTGCTTTGATCTCCAGACGTTTGTTTGTGCGCCCATCTGTGTGCATGTTTTGCTTGTTGTTTTAACACGTGTTTTAGCCTGTTTCTTTAATTACATTTTTTTACTCCCAACACATCTGATCCTCTGTGCGCTGATGTAATCTAGTAACACAGAGTAACCCGCCCACTGCCGTCAGCGTTCTTCCTTCCAATCACTCTCTCGGCTGGAGCTCGGATGCAATTAAAGCACTTATCCGTCATTGTATAAACATTCTGTCTGCCTTGTTTCCGCTGGCAAAGCTTTCATCCATTTTCATGAGTCCAAAGAGTCCAATGAATGTCAACCTGTGCATTGGTCACGTCATAAATATCAAATTGGGGTTTCTCTGGCCCGTCATATTGCATCCTGTTGACACTTGTGTAAATCAGAGCTGCGTGTATCTGGTGATGTGAATTTGAAAGTGAGTTGTTATGCAACTTTTTATGTCTGTAATCCCTCTTCAGGGCTCGTAAAGGTACTTTTAGTAAAGTGAAGAGAGACCTCAAGCTTGTATTGGAGAATAAGGAGTTGTGCGATACTGACTGATTATGTTGGTGCTATTACGAGCTGCCTTAGCAGTTCTTCTCCCCCTGTCCCGGTTATTGGTGCAGCACCATCCTCGTGGGGAGCAGCAGGGAACACCATCCCCTGTTTGAACGTCTTAACGCTTAATAATAACGCCTTTGTCAGCGCCTTTAGCCACTGAACTGTATTGCCTTGACATTTCTAAGTATCCGCGTAACTTTCAGCACGAGTGTGCGGAGTGTCGTGTTGCCCGGAGTGGGAGCTCGAGAAGCGAAGCCTTTTCTCTCACTCAAACTCTGTACTTTACGTCGCGTCCGGGCAATCTGATCATGCTGCCGGTTCTCAGCCTCTGGATGAGCCCCGGAGATACAAACCAATGAAACAACTCCCAGTGTCACGTTAGCCTATAGTTTTGAGTACTAACCGCCAACAGGCCGCGGTGATAGTCGGCTGCAGAGCTTTGCGGGGAATCCTCCCGATTTACCTGCAGTGTGCAGAACGGACGCAGGGGAAGGACCTGTGCTATCGATTGACTGCTCGGGACTGAGCAACTTTAAGGGCCAGAGCTCGTGCACTCACTCACCAAATATCTTGCAGATGAGTATCTGCTCCTTTACCCTCAGCTCCTCTGTGTGCGCATCACTCACGCTCTTTATCTGTCTCTTTATGTCTGTTTTTCTATTTTGCGCTCCGTGCTTCTCCCCCCCCCCCTTTCTCCTGCTGGCCAGACTGCTGCAGAGCTCTCTCAGAAAAGAAGCATAGTGAGATATGGTGCTGAATCATAATTCCTTGAACGTGCACTTATCACTCACTCTGTGCACATCTCCCCTCCTGTAACTTTGACTGAGTGTCCTCTTGAGTATATATCGACCCTGCGACGCGTGTCAGACGTTTGCATGCTGGAAAAAAACGCTCGCCACCTTCAAACCACAAAGGGTGTGAGGATGCCAGATGTGAAGCCGAAACCTGAAGGTCTTCTTCGGACCCTCAGTGCTCTGCTGTTAACATCCAGTCGAGAGAAGCCCTATAAAGACGGCCCTCCACCGGGTGAGAGGGTGACTCCGCATCCCTGGGGGGCATTTACTCAGTTATCTCCGTGCTGGTCTGCACCAACATCAGTTGGAGCGCACGGACGTGTCTGAGGGCCCACAGACGGCATTTAAGCGCCGATGTTACGGGCAAAGTGCCGTGAGCGTAAGCTTTGGATCAGAAGGCTCTCGGGCAGCTTGACTGCCCTGCACCAAGAGCCGCTCGCTGCTTATCCCTCCGTTGTATTGCGCTCTACATTGTGCCACCCAACTACATCGAAGAGTTGCAGGGCAGATTTTAGGCCGATACGCATTCTTGTCTGCAGCTTTTGTGTCTGTAACTGTCAAGTTGGTTGTTTTTGCATACTGAATTTAACTATAAGCCATGCATATAGTTTTAGTTTTGTTGGCACAAGGCACCCATTTCCAATTCTGACATCCAAACAACCATAAACAGATGTAATTTCAAGATGCTAACTGCTGCATACCTTCAAAGTGAAGGAATTATGTTATTGTAAATTGGGGCGAGCCAATTCTTTTTTTAAAGGTGTTATTCGCAAGATGGCACTTCTATTTCCTCTCAATGGTGACGGTTGAGCCATTGTATCCGAACAAAGAACAGAGATGCTTGATTACAACACGCGCACACACACACACACACACACACACACACACATAGGGCGAGGGCTTTGTTTTCTGCTCTGGCAGAAACAATTCTCCAAGCTCCATTTTGTAAGTATATTTAAAAAAAACATGTTTCACTGCTCAGAACCCCGTATTTTACACCTTTTTGTATTTTATTACTGATATTTGCCTTCTATGATGTTGCTCATCTCCTTTGCTACTCAAACAACAGTCACTCTCTCCACACGTTACGAGCTCATCGGGTGTTTTTTTTACATTTCATAAATTTGCATATTAAATACCTTTTATTTTGAGTTGTCTTTTTAAAAACAGTGTAAAAACACAGTATTGCAAATATTCAATCAATTGCACTTCTTTTAAGGTACAGATAAACATCTAGTTCTCTTTTGATGCTACAGCGTAACTAGTGAAAGAAACCTACAAGAGATGGGGTGAGAGTCACATAGCCAACGGAAAGCAGCGAGGTGAGACCAGTGACGTCCGGTAGTTAGCACGGTATCGCTGTGGCGGAGGATGCGTCTCTCATGGCCTTGAAACCCCTTCGGCGCATTTCTTATGTTTTTTTGCGGCAGTGCTTTTTGGCTTTGAGAGGGACGTCCTGCAGGCGCTCTTTTACACAATGTTTTCTCCCCACTCATTTAATATGGTATTAGCCCTATTTGATGCTATACAACATATAGTAATATAGAATAAACGCAAATATATCATCCTGGCTGTACATAGTGTCTCAACCCTGTGTAGAGTTACAACAAGAGGTTTGACTTCACAATCTTATAGACGGAAAGCGATGTTGGGGCGAAAAAAAAGAAAAACACTTCTTTAAAAAAAAAAAATCTTACTTCAAAAGCTAGAAAATCTCCTGCAAAGTCCAAAGGGTTGTAAAAAGCATGCAAGGCTACACGCCTGCTGCACTTTAGAAGCCCTGGTTGTGATCAGCAGTGGCACATTCAGTCTCTCTGACTCTGTGTCGGTGGCTCACAGAGCAGCTGATGCAGGATGCTGCAGCGATACAATCACAGCCATCTTCTGTCGCCCGTCACACGTGCCTGCAGACCAACGTTACATGTTGGACTTGGTTTCATGAAGAGAAACAATAGAGGATTTTTCAAAGTTTTTTGTTTTTCTCTGGTGGACCAGACTGCTACAGTTTTATACTGAGGAGGTTTGGTTGGACTTGTTTACTTCAGGGTGGTTTGGGTTTCAATGACTGTATGCACTTTGAGGTTAGTAGTTTAATGAAAGGTCGTCCTTCTATGTACTACTTTATCTAATGCACACCCCCTTCACTGCAGCCCATATATATATATTAGTCCACTAAACCTTAAAGTAAATGCAAATAGATATTTATATAGAAAAAAGTACATTGACGTCTAACTTTGCAAATGTTATTAAGAAAATAAGTGTTATTTATTCATTTATTTTACTTCAAAGTCAGTTGACTCAAGGAGACATTTCAGAGATAGAAAGTTGAGTTCCAATAAACATCGCTTCTTTTGTCCTTTCGGTTTCTTCTTTAGATACTATGAAAGTCTTCATTCTGTCATAGTTGGTAGGCGGTGTACATTTGTGAGCTAATACTCAAAATAGTTGTTTTTGATTACTCTGGAGAAAAATCCTGAACAGTGTGAATTGTGCTTTGCGGTGCGTTGATATGCTGCCGACGTGGACCTCTGGAGCATCCTGGCCGATAAGCCGTCCTCTTCTGGATGGCTGGAAAGAAAAGACGAGAGTCCCAAAAGGTGGCTGGAAACGTGACGGTCACTCAGCCACTTTCGTAGATCGGAACCCAGCCCCCCCCACCCCCAGACGTCTGCTAGAAAAATATAATGCAAATAGGCCGAGGGCAAATCGGATTCGTCCTTTCGCCCCACTGATCTCCAAATGGGTTGCGCTGGTGCGATTTCACGCCCCCGTTTGAAGAAATTAGTTCAAAAATAACTCTGAATCCATCTGACGGGGCACTCTCAGTGTCCGCTCGTGGCGCTGTCCAGTCAGTGACCAGGTGTGCCAGAAGCCAAACGGGGACATAAAATGAACTTTGGCCAGCCAGGCGGACGCATTAATCCTGTGCGTCGGGGGCCGGTTAAGGAGGCGGTTCCTCGTCTTCACAGGAACCAAAGTTTCCAGCGGGCGTGCTTCTTGGAGTCGGCTTTGGACTTGCGCTTAGGGGTGGAGGTAAACGCCTCCTGTGGGTAAGGCAGGGAGGCGAAGTGGCCGTCGGGCGCGGGGCCAAGCCTCAGCATCAGCGGCTGCAGCTTGTCCTCCTGCTGCTTGAAGTCCAGCTCCACACTGCGGCAGAGAAACGGGGAGACACGCAAGTCAAGCACACCTCTGCTATTCCTGGCTAGTTTTCGTCAAAGCTTCATACGAGGCACATTAAAGCCGACCTTGCTGTTATAATCCCTGGAAGGCCGTACTACCGTGAAAACCTTTCGTGATTCGCTGCAATAAAATACCAGAATTCTTTTTCTTCTTTTCTTTGAAAAGGCTGCCAACTTGGCTTTTATTTGATATATTCTCCCTTCAACGCAATGAAAGCGCTCAGTTTGCTTTCGCCTTCTTACTGCTCTTTTAATCTTAACGTGGTTTGACTGCCACACTCCCCCTCTGATCGTATTAAGCATCTACGTTTTGGCCTCGTGTCATTGACCCCTGAACTGGCATCTGCTCAGCCTGGTGGAGCGACCTACATTTCTATCTCACTCACGCACCGGTTTTCCCAGTAAATTCTCCCAATCTAGAGCACAATGTGATTGCGGCCCACTTTTGGCTGCAACGCAGCGAACCGAACATCGTCTGCTCTGTTTAAACCAAGATCAGAGCCTTCGATTAGACGTGAGCCTTTTACTTTAGCAGTTTTCACGTCGCTCCTGAGGATGCAGCCACAATCCCGAGCCGTCTCCTTCCCCGCGCACACTTCTGCTCCTCCTGGGGGCGCGAGGGGATTGATCTGCACCGGCACCGTCATCGTAATCCAACGATCACATCAGTGCAATCGGGCGATGATCGGCCGTTGCTACAGGAGTCATTTCCAAGTAGTCATTTCAATATTACATAAAATAGAATCTCATCTCAAAGCACTGGATGCTGGTCACGATGAGGCAGGCGGGGGATGTTTGTGCAGATTAATCTGTCTATTGCATCTCATAGCCAAATATTAATTTCCAGGCTATACGCTTGCATATTTGACGACGGCACAGTTTTAAATGGACGCGTGCCCGCCCATTTTCTACTACTCCCGCTGATGCCTTCGGGTTCGATTTTAAACAGAGTGGATGTGCGTTCGTGTCTGACAGTGGCTCGGTGAACGCTGGGCTGCTGAACTAGACAGCCATCGTATTGCATTCGTTTTGACTGAGGCCTTTACGAGGCGCCGACAGCAATACGTCACACTCTGTTAATTGCACTGGTGTGAAGCCACGTCACTCCGCTGGGCGGCCAGCTGCGCCGCGGCTGCAGGCGTCGTATGTGCAGAGTAACCAGCTGTAAACTAACCGACGAGTAACTTTCTTATTTTCAAAAATTTTCAGAATAAAACCTGTGTCTTTTGGTTCGGAATGACCTTGTAGTCCTTAAACCAAATAAAGCTGGCCACACGTTCTGGCTAAGTTCCTAAAAATGTGCCGCAATAAAATAGTTTTACCTGCTCTTTTATCTATTTATCTTAACTGTTTGATTGATCCAGCCTATTCTGGATGTATCGTCTTTTCACCGTCTAATAAACCGCCACAAATTGCTTTTATTGTTTTTTCTGTTCCTGTTTTTATTTGTCTCCCAATGTCTATAAAAGCACTTTGATATAAGTGTTAGATTGCCCAAGGGAACCGCACCACACGTGTGAACAAGGCCCTCGGCGTCCTGATGTTGTAATAAAACCATGATGTCACACTTCAGCTCCCTCATTTAACGTAATTCATGGCCTGCGCGATTATCACAGGCTCCGTGCTTTGCCCAAGCGGCATCAAACGATTCTGTGATCAATGGCCGTGTGTTTATCAGAGTCTAATGAGCGTGTGTGCCGGTGACACACTGTCGGTGTTGCATTTCAATGTGCCTTTTTCTGCTCTTTAAAGAATATTGACCTGTTTTTTCGATGACATCAGAGCGTGAAGCCGTTGCGTTCGCCTGACTTAGTCAAAGTATGAATCGTTATATCGTAGACTTTTGAACGCCCTCGCAAGTTCACCTGTTTGTTTCAGGCTTGATGGAGCTTCATAGCTGTGTTGTGAGCAGACCAAATCCTTAAACACACTCGCAAAGGTCCCCGGTGTTCGTAGTTGAACAACCTGTGGAGTCACGATGCTCCGAGTGCTGCAGTGATCTGCTTACCTGTTTATTGTGTCTTTGACTGATTTAGCTCAGTTTCAATCTGCCAGTGGAATCTCACAAAGAGGTAAAGTTGTCTGAGGCTTCGGGGACGGCATGGCCAGAAAATGTAATTGAAAGAAATGCTCATAACTTAATTTCAGGGGGGGGGGGGGGGGGAGATTAAGCACAGTGAAAAGATAATCATCTCATCTTTGAAACAAAACTCCAAAGGCCTTTTTAATGAAACATTCGTTAGTCTCTACAGCCGGCCTAGTTATCCGCATCTCCTCAGCAAGCTGTCACGAGCCCCACTGCGTCGCTCCACGTTGTTGTTTTATTATTTTGAAGCTAAAATGAATTTTGTTGGCATTTTACTTTGATCTCGCTGCCACTCCCCTGAGTGTGCCGGCCGGAATCGGAGCGAATTGAGGGAAGGCGCTTTTGACCTCGTCAGTCTTTGACCCTTTCCCTCTCTTTTTGTGTCTCTCCCACTGTCTCCCTCTGCATAAAAGTCTATATGCCAGAAGAAAGAACCTTTATTCATCGACATTAAACTCCTTAAACATCTGAGTCTCCATCGCTCAAAGTCACCTTCATCCTCTCCCCGTTGCACGCTCTCGCCCCGCCTCCCTTATCGTCCCCCGGGTGTGAGTGTTCCTCCTCTTGACTGTCCTCCCCGTCCCCTCACACTGTCCTTCCGACCGAGGATCACTTTTTGTCGCTGTGGTAACCAGCTCGCCACCATGTTGGAAAACATCCTAAAGCTCGCAAACAAAAAAAAAAGAATAGCTACCGTCCCACAGCCGAGTCCCGCTCAGTTATTTCCATATGTTGTAATCAGCCCTTCGGCCTTTGCCAAAGCGTGATTGATTTGCATAGCCTCAAACAATAGATTGGAGATCCTCTTTATAGAGCCGTTCCTTTTTAATATATGATTTGCATTGCACACAATGTGATTCGAATGCTGCTTGTAGCATCGGCGTTAAACGATCAGCTGTTGCTGAATTGGGTTCATGGGAAACGACTGTGGTCCATTGTGAACAATGATACCCGATGGCGGGGAGCTCCGCGGTCGGCTCCCTTTATCACCACCACTTAAATCCATCAGCCTGTTTGATCAGCACATTAGCCCACATTAATGCAATGTGAGGAAAATGAGATTACAGGGTTTAAAGCCTGCGGTTTGAAAGTAAGCGGCATGCATTCCAAATCCCCCGTCCGCTTTAGCGCCACCCAGTTTGCCTCATTGACTTCCCGTCCCGCCTCCGCCCGCGTTTGTCTTTTCCTCTTCCTTCATGTTTTTCTCGGGAAAGGACGTTGCATCACATGGCAAGATTGGAATGAATTCCAATAATCCTTTCTCACCTATTCTGCGTCAATGGCGTCCGCGTTGTGTTTAATCGTCGAATCCCCAAGTTCATTTGAGCCGTTAGGAGATAACGTATTTGGAGGCTCACCATGGTTCCGAATGAGGGACGTGGGACTGGACAAGGACAAGAGACATCTGGTGTCTTCTGTTTGATGTCTATAGTCCACGGCTCGGTATTGAGCCAACGCGGTCGCCATGATGATGCCATGTACGCCTGGAGAAATTGATAATATTGAAGAGTGCAGGGCGGGCACCTCTCATTCGAGTGATTTATGGACCCATACGTCCAGTCGGGTCACGAGACTATAGAGAGAAACTATGCAGGTTTACGTTCAGGTTGGTCCTGCTTTTTTTGTGCTGGTTTGGCCACGACGCGATGACACGAACGTACAATAATTGGCATCAGAGACGGCTGCACAGCTCTGCTTTCTGTCCTGCATTCCTCCACCTCCAGAGGTTGTTTTCATGGAGAAGTCATTCGATATTTTCTTTAATCCTCCTGCCCGCGTGAATAAAACTATTCACGCGGGCTATATTTTATTCTGTATCCAATCAACAGAATTTCGCATGCCGAGCGAGTCTTTAAAGGAGAACCCTTGTCAATTTAACGCATGTCAAACATCTCACTTAGAAACGTCTGCCCTTTTATCGAGTTCGAACGTTACCAAGCACAGACGAGCTCCATCAAAAACGCTCCGTTTGGTATCGAGTTTCTGTTTTCCCGCATTTCCTTTCCGAAGATGAAGTGTTTCAATTGATCGTGGCGCTGCTAGGAAGCCAAATGTGGTGTTTTGATGTCAATGTAGCGCTTGTTTGAAGGCCGCTGTCGGTGGGTGCGAACGATCAGTCCTGAGGTGAACACGTGACCTCACTTTGTCCATGACGTCACTATATTATATATCCGTTCCCCTCTGAGGACGACGGGCACAGGGAGAAAAAACCAACTCGATGAGACGAGCCGGCACGTAATTTATGTTTAACTGGCTCATTCAAACGTGCACCGCTCAAGTCGTGGCGATCTATGAATGAAGCACCTTCCCCACCACATCACTGATGAGTATAGGAACACCCTGAGCCGCCCAGGTTATCTTGACAAAGAGAGCCGTAGAATGGATTGCTCCGAGCGTTATCACACTGCGGTTTGTGCTCACCGATTCAGGGGGGCGGTTAGCGGACGTCTCTGGCGTCTGCGGAGGCTGCCACATCGGGGCGAGCACAGTTGGTCTTTACTCAGGCGGGCAGAGCGGAGCGGGAGAAGGAGGGGGAGGGGGGATATATGTAGATCAAAGAGAGCGGGGGCACCCTCTCTCTCCTCCCCTCCGGGCCAAATCCAGCAGACTTGCCATTAAACATGGTGCCGGCTAATTTATAACACCAGGCGAGCTTCCGTCTCAGCCGCCTGTCCTGTGTCATCCATCCTGAAACTCTCCCCCTCCCCTCACCTCATCGTGCTACCACTGGATTTGTCACTAAAGCGAGTGTGTTCTTGTGTTCCGGCCCGTGGGCCACGCGGGCCTCCTGCTGCGATTCCTGCGCACTCCCGCTCGGCTCATCGGGCCGGGCCGCTCTCCTCCATTTGGTCAAGACCTGATTGCGGTTTGGCCCGAGGCGTATCGGTTATGGAGAGCTAGTAGATTTAGAAATGATTTGACACGGCAAAAGCCGAATGGTTGGGACAGTAGTATCACCCCCTCACCCTGCCATTCTTTAAATGTCTTCTCTCACTCCACATGTGGTAATCGCCAATTTGTTGGATTATGACCAAAAAAGATCTGCAAACCTGTCACGATAGGCTGAGCTATGAGATATAGTCCGAACTTGTATCATGTGAAAAGCTGGAACCAGACATCTTTTGTCATACACCGCTGGAATAAATCGCTAAATTGCTGCCATTTATCTGCCGACCGGCTAATTGATGCGTCAAGTATCTACGGATGTGCAAACCTTCATGAAGCAAAACCTTGTTCCCTGGCAGACAAACGACTTTGGAGTCACGTCCGTACCGGTTTGTCGAATCAACCTCAACTACATTGGAAAGTACGCCGACGATGATTCATTTCACCGTTGTCCTCCCTGCTTTTCAGACCTCGCGCTCTTTATCTCTAAACCAGCGGGCCCTGCACCTGGTAGGCACACAGTGAGCGAAGGGACAACGGGCGAATCAGACAGTGATTCATGGAGAGAGAGAGAGAGAATCACACGTCCCCCATGTGCAGATTAACAGCATCCACATTAGTCTTGCATCCCCTGGTTCACTCGCCCGTACCCCCCGTTCCCCGTCCCCCCTCGAGGAGAAAAAGACATGGCACATTTAGATCATCGTGTCTCTGAAGAGGAATGGCCGCTCACCTGTAAATAATGCAAGCGCTGTTCCGGCACGTGTCGCAGTTGGCCGTGTCCTGTCCCGTTCGATAGGTGAGTCTGCAAGATAAGAGTCGTGAATGATTAGCAATGGGGCTCGTTAGGCTGCTCCCTCTCGTCTTGTTAGTCACCCAAACCGTCAGCCCGGGGGGGGGGGGGGGGGGGGCGTGTGAACGAGGGGTCCGGCGGCGAGGGCAGCAAGAGCGCGGCGGCCGATGGCTGCGGTCGACCGATTTAGAGGTCAGATAAGGCAGAGTTCCTGCGCTGCTGTTCCTGCTGCAGACACGCGACCGTTATATGTCCTCATGTTAGACTAGACGCGGGACGGCGGCCCGCTGGGGGGGTCCCGCCTTCATATCAGCGGCTGTACAGGACACGTGTTGGACAACAAGAGGAAAACATGAGCAGCGTTTTTGTTTTTCATTCATCTGCAAGTTTAAATGGTTCTTTCACGTCGACTTAAGCACGACCAAAATGATGGGAGCGGCCGAGACAGTCGATTAGTTCTGGGGGGCTAAATGCTCCAAAGTCAGTTTATTTAGCAAAGGCGTTCCCGCAATCCATTTCGCGCATCAACTCTTTTTCAACGAAGGCTGAAACCACCTCAGGCGAGGGTGGAAACTACTCTTTTGAAATTGATGACGTTTTAATGAATTGTAGCTGCTTCCGTACATCTTTTCTGATGCGATACGAATATGTCAAAGGTGAAAGAGAAAAGTTATTTCTACCGCTACTATACAAAACTTAATAATTGCAAATATTCTCCTATAATACTAAGGTCGGATTGTAAATAATTATTAGTTTCTCTATTGATTAATAACTGGCCATGGCCTTGTAAATAAAATATGAGAGGTATTACTTGTTCTATCTGCTTTTCTTTATATCAAGAAACTCAGCCTTGATTAATCCATTCAGTAAAATATGTGTTCGTAAACAGTTTTCCTTGTGTTGAACATAGTTTGGGGCCTTTCATTATGGGAAAAAAAACAAAATGGAAACGAGATGGCTCACCAGACACACATTTTTCTTTAGCTTCATACAGCGAGCCCGTCTTCATTTCCCTGCAATATCGATTCCCTCGAATTCCCATTCAATCCTATCAATATCCTATTACATTATATCCTGTGTTTCCCTGTATCGTTCTATTATCAGTTTCCTCCGAGATAGAAGATGGTCATGAACAGACTTGCCATTATAGATTCTTATTCCTCGGGGGGCCAGCTGAAGACCAGGTGACGGCCCTAAATGAAAGTACTGGCTTACAAGGTTGTCTTATTGGATCAGCGTCGTAATGTGCATATTGATCGACCGCCATAGTTTCCTCTTATCATTAATGCAATATTACAATAGAAGTACTCGGGACTCGTCAGTCTTTGACCCTTTCCCTCTCTTTTTGTGTCTCTCCCACTGTCTCCCTCTGCATAAAAGTCTATATGCCAGAAGAAAGAACCTTTATTGCCTGTGACACGGAGAAGAAGGACATTCTCTCCAGTTTTTTATAACGTGCACTTCGGCAGCAACCCACAATTCATCTCGTAGACCCGGTACAGCTGTACCTTTGAGTTATTTGCAGTAATGATTGAGCCTTTGTCTTTTGGTTAAGGCAGAAAACATTGTGCTCTTTATTTTCATCGGTCAAACTGTCACGAGCCAGGCATTCCCAAGTGAACGTATCTGTGAGATGTAGCAGAGACATTTCTCACTTCTCCCTCAAGGACTCTGGTCACACTGCCCATAAGGTCTGGCACCAATAAAGAACGAAAAGAGGCCATCATAAATATTCTTTCCTCATCTCACCCCGCTTCTGTGCTGAAGGCGCTGACAGGTAACCGAGAGGCGTCGATATTAATATTGTTATTTAAGGCCGTCTGTTGCCTGATGGGCTGATGGGGAGAGTCAGGGAAGACGGGAGGGTGGGGGGGGAGGGTGGTTTGAGGCTGTCGTTATTCGGTTCTCTCTATTTATTCCTCGGGCCATCACTGAGTTGACAAGAGAAAACAAGGCAATCGTCCCCTGAAGTGAGCAAAGACCCAAAGTGCCATTGACAGCATTTATCCGCCCTACACTCCCATCTTCTGCTAGGCGAGGTCTCCCCAAGGTGGGATGCGCATGCATCCGCTACTTAGGAAGTGCGTGGCCCTCGCTCGCGGGGGGCTGTGGGCCGTACCTGAGGGATACATGCCATCGAGCGGTTGCGTGCGTGGTGTGCGGGCGGCATGAGGGGCAAGTCGATTTTTCGCCTAAATCCCCTTTGTTCCCTCAGCGGCTTGGTTAGAGCTGCTGCTGCTGCGATCTATAAAGTTTTGAATAATACATAACCAAGCCCCTCTCCCCCTCCCCCTTGTTGTCCCTCTCGCATGCTTTTCTTTCACCTGCTTGTTTTCCCGTTGAGTAGCAAAGTGCGGGGATTGCGCGTTGGGTGCAAGCGGTCGGTAAGTGCCTTTTCTTTTATGCATTGAAGTGACTGCGAGAGTCTGGTGAGTTGCATTCGTGGGCATTTTGAATTCCATTGGAATCATTCGCACAAGAGGTGAGAAACGATGTACAAAATCAAGTAAAGGTACACCTCGACCGAGGCGGCCAATGGCAGACCCTGTTATTGCGCCTCGGCAGTGTCAGAGGGATTCGCGTCGTTTTTATTGGACTCTGCTCGTTAGGCGCTGAACTTGTGTCCGAGCAGCCTGTTGTGAGCACGTGCGTAGTGATGAACGCGCTGGGTCACTCATCTCCTCTCATGGAGAACGAACGTCATACAAAATAAGCAGTTATACATCGGATAATTAAACGTAAACAGTTCACCTAAAGCCCCGGGACACTCCTGTTTGTTGTGTCAATGACATTTATGTAAGGGGAGCACGGAGCTAATGCAGTGTGACTAAAGCAGCATTAGATTTTGTTCTGCTTGGATGATTACAAAAAAATGGAAACGTGTACAGGAAGAAGCCGGCGACCGTGCTTATAAGGAAAGGAAAGGCTCAGATGGATTACCAGAGGCTTACACTGCTCCATGACTTAAACCGAATGTAGGCTTTTTTCCCCCCTTCATTAAAGTATGAAAAGATGTGATTGTTTCTTTGTGTATGTGACCAGATGGCACCATTGGACCGTAATTGCTAATTTTTATTTAAGTCTCTCCTCTCTCCCCTGTTTTCTTCTCTCCCACCTGCCAGTTTAGACACATCTGATAAACCAGATGTGCTTGGCAACACCAGAGAAGATGGCTCCTTATGCTGCGCCACATCTGCCCTTACTTTCTTCGCTTTTACACTGTTACAAGTTCCGGGATAAGGAGATTGAGGCGGCCTTGTGAAAGATTGTTTAAAATGATAATTTCCCTTTTTAGACGGCGTACAGTCCCGTCTGTTGTGTGCAAACTGCTCCTTGCTTTGAACCGAGTCACAAAATGTTGTTCAGCCGCGTTGACATTGAGGGTGGCTTTCATACACTTAAAACGTATTTGTGTTTGGAGGGATGTAAGCTTGGCAGGTGTGTCCGTGGTTATTCCCACAGGTTCCCGGGGGCCAGGTTGCTATGATGTGGATTATATGGATTTTCTCACACACTGCGGGTGCAAACCGATAGAGATCTGAGTGCAAAGGCCCAGCAATTCACTCAAGAAATTGGCCATTTTATTTGCCTCGTCCCTTTGGATAGACAATCCTCCTTTTTCAGTGGTCTAGATGATATCTACAGCCCTTTTGTATGTAGCCAGTATCCATTGGACAGTAAATTACTTTTTCACAGGCTATGGCTTTTTTGAAGGCCGTGGACTTTGAACGCCGTTTTTTCGTATTATGTGTGTCCTTATGATTCGATTTCCTCCTTACAGTAGATTTTTTTTTCACCATGATAATTAAATTCAGTATTCTTATTTCTTTTACGGAAGGAAACCAACGGGTGATGCAGCGTCTTCAATTCAAATCCTGATTTCACATACATTATTTTCCGTGTCGGAATTGGTGCCATTTACAAAACAGCGAGTCTGTCACACGTGACGGGTCATCAAGCAACTCGGCCCAAATTGGGTGGGATGAGTCGTCTGAACAGAGTCTGCTGCAGGGCCGTCGTGCCTGGTGGGGGAGGGAATTGCGAGTGCCTGAATGCCACGTCATCCCAGCTGCATGGTCTCCTTTTGCTGGGTTCATCAGCTACAGCTCTGCTGGACAGCTGTCACACACGCAATCTTTAACACCCAGAAATAATGTGACACATCAATAGGACCCCTTTTCTGCTCACGCTGAATCATGAATTTTCCATATCTGGTGTGTGCGGGATGTTTCCCCCTCCCCACCACTGTGAAGTTGGGGTGCACCAATACAATTCACTAGATCAGTAACAGCACTGATACTCACCACATTAAGGTTTGGTATCCGCCATTAACTGACTGATCCATTAGTTTCTTTACTAAATGTTCGGAAATTAAGTGTTTCTGTCATGGTACAACAATCTCCGTTTGAAATGTGTTTCAAAAGCAGATTAGTTATATTGATTTTTTTAAACGAGAAAGGATTGATGCTCGATATTGGCAGGATATCTAACTGAAACATTGCTAACAGTATCGGGAGGACAAAGTAAGTCATTTTGTGCATATTTAGTGTAAAGCATTGGCTGTAAGTGGGGTGTCTTACCCTTCTCTGTGGGCCTCCCCCTTCTCCAGCTCCTGGATGACCCCCAGCAGCACCTTGATGGTCTCTTGGCTGGAGCTGATGAGATTTTCCATTGCCTGCAGCTGTGCTTTAACCTCCCCGTCCTGTTTCATAGGCACTATTTGCTTGCAGGCCTCCTGTGTTTGGTCGGACGCCGCTCCGCCAACCACGTCCCCTCCACACGGTGCCAGGGGCTCGTCCATGCCCCGCAGAGGCCGGGCAGACAGCTGTCCCGTGTGGCACTGTGCCTGCGTTGTGCAGCCTCCGCCGGAACGTGGTAGCGTCTCACTCTGCAGCCCGTTGAGCTGCAGCGCTTTCTTCCGCTTGCTGCGCACCGACGGGCTGTCCAAGCACTCCACCTGCGTGAGGGAGTTCCAGGCGATGGGGCCCGTAACCTTGGAGGCCCTGTCCGGCAGGGTCCGGGACGAGCCCGCCTCCAGGTTGAGCAGCTGCCTCTTGGCCGAGCGGTCCGCGTCGGCCTCCCCGCGTTGTAATCCTGTCCTGGCTTTGGATGGGACGCCGCAGAGCTGGTACTCGTCCCGCGCTCCGGCTCCGCCTCCTCTCTGCGTGCCTGCGAGGCGCTCCGTGTCTGCGGAGCAACTGAGCTGCAGCGCGTCAGAGCACAGGCCATCAGGTGCAGTGTGCTGCTCCACTGTGGCGATGCACTCATTAGTATGGAGCAGAGCCCTGGTCCTCCGGACTCCACTCCCACCGCAGGCTCCCTCCTCCTCCTCCTCATCTAAACCCTGCACGGCAGCCACGGGCTGCTTCACCTCCATGACAAAGCCGTTATTCTGACCTCTGTACGTTTCCACGGCCGCCACGTGCTTAAAGGTGTGGCCCTTTTTGCGCTCAAAGGGAAAGGTCTGGTAGCGTTTCTTCAGATCGGGGGAGGTCTGCACGCCCGTGCTCCTCGTGACGTTCGGGATGGAGCGGCGGGCGGGGACGGTCATGTACTTGCGGTACGCCACCTTGTAGGAGATGGGCTTGCCGCCTTTCCCTGCCGCCTGCAGCTCCGCCTCCCTCTGCTCGTTCTGTGCCTCGCAGATATCCTTGAAACGCACTTGCAGGGCCTTGTTTCTCTTCCTCACCTGTCGACTGGCTTCCAGGGAATACTTCACCTCCAGCGCCAGCGAGGTGGAGGGCAGGGGCGCTGCCTCCGAGTCAGACTCTGAGTTGGTGAGCATGCATTTGCCGCCCTCCTTGCTCACCATGTTTCCTGAGAGGCACGGAGAGAGACGCTGTGTTAATCATCAGTAATGAAAAGCTCAGGGCAAAGACCCTGCCTCATTGTTACATCCTGCTTGACAGAACCCACCCGCTCACTGCGCTTGGGTAGGGAGGGAGGTAGTCATTCAAGTGCTTTTAATTGACATTTTTTGTGTATGAATGCCAAAAAGCATCCCAAATATGAATTTTAAAGGAGGAGATCCATCCAATATAAGTTCCACCCCGGATGATAAATGAGTAACAGGGTTGATGATTGTTGATTAACTAACATGTATTTATCCTTGAAAACATTTCCGCTTTGATGCCAATTGGCAGGGGTTTGTGCATGCGTGCCCATCCGTCTTCGTTTATTTACTGAGGAACTTCCCTAAAAAATCCCTACATTTAATCTAAAACACCCAAAACTCCACATGAAGTGCAATTTTCAGTTTATCTTTTCTAGTTAAAGCAGCTTTGACCACCAGTTCCCCCTCTCCCACTTCTCTACGTTGATGAGTGTTTGTATGGGAGCGATCAGTCAAAGGCAATCATGCACACTGTCACGCACTCAAACGCACTACAGGCATCAAAAGCAGCAGTGGACTTCTCCTTCGACTGCGCCTGAGGTCTGCTCTCAGTTTGTCTCTCTGGCCCATTAGGTTAAGCAGACTTCTTCACTTTCCGACCTTTCCCTCTTAATTATTGTTTGTAAGTACAAATAACATTTTCACTCATCTAGAATATACGAGAATAAACGTTTGGGCTGTGTTCATTTTCCATTTTCAAGACAAGTGAGCATCCCGATGAAGGTGGTGCCTGCGAACAACTTTTGAGAACTTTGCAACAAAGCAGAAACGTGAATAAGAGATAAGGAATGTCCTTCCCCACTACTAAAGGTACAATGTCACAACCTGCCCTCTGCTGCTCTGACAGAAATATAACTCCTTCTGCCTGCTGATTTACAAGAAGCAAACACGCTCATGTAGAGGCTGATTCAGATGTGTGATTATCACAACCAACAACCATAATTTAGTCCTTTTTATTCTGATCTGCTTACTGTGGAATGAATCCAAAACCTTGCATTCCCAGTGCAGGCAGATCTAATAGTATGATGTTCTCGCTTCGCAGTTTTTCTATCACAAAACTAGAAGAGCTTTTGCCGTGAATAATGTTTTGTCGGTTCATCACACGTAACTATCGGAGCGTGCCAGATACGGAGAGTCTCATGGTCATTGGCAGTCCATTTGCAAAGGTCCTGTCTTAAGGAACCCATGTTCGAAACATGCAGCGGTTAATGGGCCCAGCAATGC